>NW_026870635.1:0-50835 GCF_963576545.1 Limanda limanda
TTAGGGTTAGGGATGAAAGCACATAGGAGAAAGACATATTCTTGAATAACTTTTTTTGTGAAGGTCGGAGAGACTTGCAAGTAGGCTCTACCCCCACTAAATGGGGTAGCGCGCATCGATCGGTACCATCCTTGAGCTTCTCCGACTTTCGGAAGGGTTAGGGTTAGGGTTAGGGATGAAAGCACATAGGAGAAAGAGATATTCTTGAATAACTTTTTTTGTGAAGGTCGGAGAGACTTGGAAAGTGGTTGCATCTGGACTAATTTGGGTCCTGCGGATCGATTGGTACCATCCCCGAGCTTGTACGACCTTCGGAAGAGGTCGACCGACGAAATTCCCCCAAATCTGAGGAGATATTCTTGAATAACTTTTTTTGTGAAGGTCGGAGAGACTTGCAAGTAGGCTCTACCCCCACTAAATGGGGTAGCGCGCATCGATCGGTACCATCCTTGAGCTTCTCCGACTTTCGGAAGGGTTAGGGTTAGGGTTAGGGATGAAAGCACATAGGAGAAAGAGATATTCTTGAATAACTTTTTTTGTGAAGGTCGGAGAGACTTGCAAGTAGGCTCTACCCCCACTAAATGGGGTAGCGCGCATCGATCGGTACCATCCTTGAGCTTCTCCGACTTTCGGAAGGGTTAGGGTTAGGGTTAGGGATGAAAGCAACATAGGAGAAAGAGATATTCTTGAATAACTTTTTTTGTGAAGGTCGGAGAGACTTGGAAAGTGGTTGCATCTGGACTAATTTGGGTCCTGCGGATCGATTGGTACCATCCCCGAGCTTGTACGACCTTCGGAAGAGGTCGACCGACGAAATTCCCCCAAATCTGAGGAGATATTCTTGAATAACTTTTTTTGTGAAGGTCGGAGAGACTTGCAAGTAGGCTCTACCCCCACTAAATGGGGTAGCGCGCATCGATCAGTACCATCCTTGAGCTTCTCCGACTTTCGGAAGGGTTAGGGTTAGGGTTAGGGATGAAAGCACATAGGAGAAAGAGATATTCTTGAATAACTTTTTTTGTGAAGGTCGGAGAGACTTGGAAAGTGGTTGCATCTGGACTAATTTGGGTCCTGCGGATCGATTGGTACCATCCCCGAGCTTGTACGACCTTCGAAAAAGGTCGACCGACGAAATTCCCCCAAATCTGAGGAGATATCTTGAATAACTTTTTTTGTGAAGGTCGGAGAGACTTGCAAGTAGGCTCTACCCCCACTAAATGGGGTTGCGCGCATCGATCAGTACCATCCTTGAGCTTCTCCGACTTTCGGAAGGGTTAGGGTTAGGGTTAGGGATGAAAGCACATAGGAGAAAGAGATATTCTTGAATAACTTTTTTTGTGAAGGTCGGAGAGACTTGCAAGTAGGCTCTACCCCCACTAAATGGGGTAGCGCGCATCGATCGGTACCATCCTTGAGCTTCTCCGACTTTCGGAAGGGTTAGGGTTAGGGTTAGGGATGAAAGCACATAGGAGAAAGAGATATTCTTGAATAACTTTTTTTGTGAAGGTCGGAGAGACTTGGAAAGTGGTTGCATCTGGACTAATTTGGGTCCTGCGGATCGATTGGTACCATCCCCGAGCTTGTACGACCTTCGGAAGAGGTCGACCGACGAAATTCCCCAAATCTGAGGAGATATTCTTGAATAACTTTTTTTGTGAAGGTCGGAGAGACTTGCAAGTAGGCTCTACCCCCACTAAATGGGGTAGCGCGCATCGATCAGTACCATCCTTGAGCTTCTCCGACTTTCGGAAGGGTTAGGGTTAGGGTTAGGGATGAAAGCACATAGGAGAAAGAGATATTCTTGAATAACTTTTTTTGTGAAGGTCGGAGAGACTTGGAAAGTGGTTGCATCTGGACTAATTTGGGTCCTGCGGATCGATTGGTACCATCCCCGAGCTTGTACGACCTTCGGAAAAGGTCGACCGACGAAATTCCCCCAAATCTGAGGAGATATTCTTGAATAACTTTTTTTGTGAAGGTCGGAGAGACTTGCAAGTAGGCTCTACCCCCACTAAATGGGGTTGCGCGCATCGATCAGTACCATCCTTGAGCTTCTCCGACTTTCGGAAGGGTTAGGGTTAGGGTTAGGGATGAAAGCACATAGGAGAAAGAGATATTCTTGAATAACTTTTTTTGTGAAGGTCGGAGAGACTTGCAAGTAGGCTCTACCCCCACTAAATGGGGTAGCGCGCATCGATCGGTACCATCCTTGAGCTTCTCCGACTTTCGGAAGGGTTAGGGTTAGGGTTAGGGATGAAAGCACATAGGAGAAAGAGATATTCTTGAATAACTTTTTTTGTGAAGGTCGGAGAGACTTGCAAGTAGGCTCTACCCCCACTAAATGGGGTAGCGCGCATCGATCGGTACCATCCTTGAGCTTCTCCGACTTTCGGAAGGGTTAGGGTTAGGGTTAGGGATGAAAGCACATAGGAGAAAGAGATATTCTTGAATAACTTTTTTTGTGAAGGTCGGAGAGACTTGCAAGTAGGCTCTACCCCACTAAATGGGGTAGCGCGCATCGATCGGTACCATCCTTGAGCTTCTCCGACTTTCGGAAGGGTTAGGGTTAGGGTTAGGGATGAAAGCACATAGGAGAAAGAGATATTCTTGAATAACTTTTTTTGTGAAGGTCGGAGAGACTTGGAAAGTGGTTGCATCTGGACTAATTTGGGTCCTGCGGATCGATTGGTACCATCCCCGAGCTTGTACGACCTTCGGAAGAGGTCGACCGACGAAATTCCCCCAAATCTGAGGAGATATTCTTGAATAACTTTTTTTGTGAAGGTCGGAGAGACTTGCAAGTAGGCTCTACCCCCACTAAATGGGGTTGCGCGCATCGATCGGTACCATCCTTGAGCTTCTCCGACTTTGGAAGGGTTAGGGTTAGGGTTAGGGATGAAAGCACATAGGAGAAAGAGATATTCTTGAATAACTTTTTTTGTGAAGGTCGGAGAGACTTGCAAGTAGGCTCTACCCCCACTAAATGGGGTAGCGCGCATCGATCGGTACCATCCTTGAGCTTCTCCGACTTTTGGAAGGGTTAGGGTTAGGGTTAGGGATGAAAGCACATAGGAGAAAGAGATATTCTTGAATAACTTTTTTTGTGAAGGTCGGAGAGACTTGGAAAGTGGTTGCATCTGGACTAATTTGGGTCCTGCAGATCGATTGGTACCATCCCCGAGCTTGTACGACCTTCGGAAGAGGTCGACCGACGAAATTCCCCCAAAATCTGAGGAGATATTCTTGAATAACTTTTTTTGTGAAGGTCGGAGAGACTTGCAAGTAGGCTCTACCCCCACTAAATGGGGTTGCGCGCATCGATCAGTACCATCCTTGAGCTTCTCCGACTTTCGGAAGGGTTAGGGTTAGGGTTAGGGATGAAAGCACATAGGAGAAAGAGATATTCTTGAATAACTTTTTTTGTGAAGGTCGGAGAGACTTGCAAGTAGGCTCTACCCCCACTAAATGGGGTAGCGCGCATCGATCGGTACCATCCTTGAGCTTCTCCGACTTTCGGAAGGGTTAGGGTTAGGGTTAGGGATGAAAGCACATAGGAGAAAGAGATATTCTTGAATAACTTTTTTTGTGAAGGTCGGAGAGACTTGGAAAGTGGTTGCATCTGGACTAATTTGGGTCCTGCGGATCGATTGGTACCATCCCCGAGCTTGTACGACCTTCGGAAAAGGTCGACCGACGAAATTCCCCCAAAATCTGAGGAGATATTCTTGAATAACTTTTTTTGTGAAGGTCGGAGAGACTTGCAAGTAGGCTCTACCCCCACTAAATGGGGTTGCGCGCATCGATCAGTACCATCCTTGAGCTTCTCCGACTTTCGGAAGGGTTAGGGTTAGGGTTAGGGATGAAAGCACATAGGAGAAAGAGATATTCTTGAATAACTTTTTTTGTGAAGGTCGGAGAGACTTGCAAGTAGGCTCTACCCCCACTAAATGGGGTAGCGCGCATCGATCGGTACCATCCTTGAGCTTCTCCGACTTTCGGAAGGGTTAGGGTTAGGGTTAGGGATGAAAGCACATAGGAGAAAGAGATATTCTTGAATAACTTTTTTTGTGAAGGTCGGAGAGACTTGCAAGTAGGCTCTACCCCCACTAAATGGGGTAGCGCGCATCGATCGGTACCATCCTTGAGCTTCTCCGACTTTCGGAAGGGTTAGGGTTAGGGTTAGGGATGAAAGCACATAGGAGAAAGAGATATTCTTGAATAACTTTTTTTGTGAAGGTCGGAGAGACTTGCAAGTAGGCTCTACCCCCACTAAATGGGGTAGCGCGCATCGATCGGTACCATCCTTGAGCTTCTCCGACTTTCGGAAGGGTTAGGGTTAGGGTTAGGGATGAAAGCACATAGGAGAAAGAGATATTCTTGAATAACTTTTTTTGTGAAGGTCGGAGAGACTTGGAAAGTGGTTGCATCTGGACTAATTTGGGTCCTGCGGATCGATTGGTACCATCCCCGAGCTTGTACGACCTTCGGAAGAGGTCGACCGACGAAATTCCCCCAAATCTGAGGAGATATTCTTGAATAACTTTTTTTGTGAAGGTCGGAGAGACTTGCAAGTAGGCTCTACCCCCACTAAATGGGGTTGCGCGCATCGATCAGTACCATCCTTGAGCTTCTCCGACTTTCGGAAGGGTTAGGGTTAGGGTTAGGGATGAAAGCACATAGGAGAAAGAGATATTCTTGAATAACTTTTTTTGTGAAGGTCGGAGAGACTTGCAAGTAGGCTCTACCCCCACTAAATGGGGTAGTGCGCATCGATCGGTACCATCCTTGAGCTTCTCCGACTTTCGGAAGGGTTAGGGTTAGGGTTAGGGATGAAAGCACATAGGAGAAAGAGATATTCTTGAATAACTTTTTTTGTGAAGGTCGGAGAGACTTGCAAGTAGGCTCTACCCCCACTAAATGGGGTAGCGCGCATCGATCGGTACCATCCTTGAGCTTCTCCGACTTTCGGAAGGGTTAGGGTTAGGGTTAGGGATGAAAGCACATAGGAGAAAGAGATATTCTTGAATAACTTTTTTTGTGAAGGTCGGAGAGACTTGCAAGTAGGCTCTACCCCCACTAAATGGGGTAGCGCGCATCGATCGGTACCATCCTTGAGCTTCTCCGACTTTCGGAAGGGTTAGGGTTAGGGTTAGGGATGAAAGCACATAGGAGAAAGAGATATTCTTGAATAACTTTTTTTGTGAAGGTCGGAGAGACTTGCAAATAGGCTCTACCCCCACTAAATGGGGTAGCGCGCATCGATCGGTACCATCCTTGAGCTTCTCCGACTTTCGGAAGGGTTAGGGTTAGGGTTAGGGATGAAAGCACATAGGAGAAAGAGATATTCTTGAATAACTTTTTTTGTGAAGGTCGGAGAGACTTGCAAGTAGGCTCTACCCCCACTAAATGGGGTAGCGCGCATCGATCGGTACCATCCTTGAGCTTCTCCGACTTTCGGAAGGGTTAGGGTTAGGGTTAGGGATGAAAGCACATAGGAGAAAGAGATATTCTTGAATAACTTTTTTTGTGAAGGTCGGAGAGACTTGGAAAGTGGTTTCATCTGGACTAATTTGGGTCCTGCGGATCGATTGGTACCATCCCCGAGCTTGTACGACCTTCGGAAGAGGTCGACCGACGAAATTCCCCCAAATCTGAGGAGATATTCTTGAATAACTTTTTTTGTGAAGGTCGGAGAGACTTGCAAGTAGGCTCTACCCCCACTAAATGGGGTTGCGCGCATCGATCAGTACCATCCTTGAGCTTCTCCGACTTTCGGAAGGGTTAGGGTTAGGGTTAGGGATGAAAGCACATAGGAGAAAGAGATATTCTTGAATAACTTTTTTTGTGAAGGTCGGAGAGACTTGCAAGTAGGCTCTACCCCCACTAAATGGGGTAGCGCGCATCGATCGGTACCATCCTTGAGCTTCTCCGACTTTCGGAAGGGTTAGGGTTAGGGTTAGGGATGAAAGCACATAGGAGAAAGAGATATTCTTGAATAACTTTTTTTGTGAAGGTCGGAGAGACTTGGAAAGTGGTTGCATCTGGACTAATTTGGGTCCTGCGGATCGATTGGTACCATCCCCGAGCTTGTACGACCTTCGGAAGAGGTCGACCGACGAAATTCCCCCAAATCTGAGGAGATATTCTTGAATAACTTTTTTTGTGAAGGTCGGAGAGACTTGCAAGTAGGCTCTACCCCCACTAAATGGGGTAGCGCGCATCGATCAGTACCATCCTTGAGCTTCTCCGACTTTCGGAAGGGTTAGGGTTAGGGTTAGGGATGAAAGCACATAGGAGAAAGAGATATTCTTGAATAACTTTTTTTGTGAAGGTCGGAGAGACTTGGAAAGTGGTTGCATCTGGACTATTTTGGGTCCTGCGGATCGATTGGTACCATCCCCGAGCTTGTACGACCTTCGAAAAAGGTCGACCGACGAAATTCCCCCAAATCTGAGGAGATATTCTTGAATAACTTTTTTTGTGAAGGTCGGAGAGACTTGCAAGTAGGCTCTACCCCCACTAAATGGGGTTGCGCGCATCGATCAGTACCATCCTTGAGCTTCTCCGACTTTCGGAAGGGTTAGGGTTAGGGTTAGGGATGAAAGCACATAGGAGAAAGAGATATTCTTGAATAACTTTTTTTGTGAAGGTCGGAGAGACTTGCAAGTAGGCTCTACCCCCACTAAATGGGGTAGCGCGCATCGATCGGTACCATCCTTGAGCTTCTCCGACTTTCGGAAGGGTTAGGGTTAGGGTTAGGGATGAAAGCACATAGGAGAAAGAGATATTCTTGAATAACTTTTTTTGTGAAGGTCGGAGAGACTTGGAAAGTGGTTGCATCTGGACTAATTTGGGTCCTGCGGATCGATTGGTACCATCCCCGAGCTTGTACGACCTTCGGAAGAGGTCGACCGACGAAATTCCCCCAAATCTGAGGAGATATTCTTGAATAACTTTTTTTGTGAAGGTCGGAGAGACTTGCAAGTAGGCTCTACCCCCACTAAATGGGGTAGCGCGCATCGATCAGTACCATCCTTGAGCTTCTCCGACTTTCGGAAGGGTTAGGGTTAGGGTTAGGGATGAAAGCACATAGGAGAAAGAGATATTCTTGAATAACTTTTTTTGTGAAGGTCGGAGAGACTTGGAAAGTGGTTGCATCTGGACTAATTTGGGTCCTGCGGATCGATTGGTACCATCCCCGAGCTTGTACGACCTTCGGAAAAGGTCGACCGACGAAATTCCCCCAAATCTGAGGAGATATTCTTGAATAACTTTTTTTGTGAAGGTCGGAGAGACTTGCAAGTAGGCTCTACCCCCACTAAATGGGGTTGCGCGCATCGATCAGTACCATCCTTGAGCTTCTCCGACTTTCGGAAGGGTTAGGGTTAGGGTTAGGGATGAAAGCACATAGGAGAAAGAGATATTCTTGAATAACTTTTTTTGTGAAGGTCGGAGAGACTTGCAAGTAGGCTCTACCCCCACTAAATGGGGTAGCGCGCATCGATCGGTACCATCCTTGAGCTTCTCCGACTTTCGGAAGGGTTAGGGTTAGGGTTAGGGATGAAAGCACATAGGAGAAAGAGATATTCTTGAATAACTTTTTTTGTGAAGGTCGGAGAGACTTGCAAGTAGGCTCTACCCCCACTAAATGGGGTAGCGCGCATCGATCGGTACCATCCTTGAGCTTCTCCGACTTTCGGAAGGGTTAGGGTTAGGGTTAGGGATGAAAGCACATAGGAGAAAGAGATATTCTTGAATAACTTTTTTTGTGAAGGTCGGAGAGACTTGCAAGTAGGCTCTACCCCCACTAAATGGGGTAGCGCGCATCGATCGGTACCATCCTTGAGCTTCTCCGACTTTCGGAAGGGTTAGGGTTAGGGTTAGGGATGAAAGCACATAGGAGAAAGAGATATTCTTGAATAACTTTTTTTGTGAAGGTCGGAGAGACTTGGAAAGTGGTTGCATCTGGACTAATTTGGGTCCTGCGGATCGATTGGTACCATCCCCGAGCTTGTACGACCTTCGGAAGAGGTCGACCGACGAAATTCCCCCAAATCTGAGGAGATATTCTTGAATAACTTTTTTTGTGAAGGTCGGAGAGACTTGCAAGTAGGCTCTACCCCCACTAAATGGGGTTGCGCGCATCGATCGGTACCATCCTTGAGCTTCTCCGACTTTTGGAAGGGTTAGGGTTAGGGTTAGGGATGAAAGCACATAGGAGAAAGAGATATTCTTGAATAACTTTTTTTGTGAAGGTCGGAGAGACTTGCAAGTAGGCTCTACCCCCACTAAATGGGGTAGCGCGCATCGATCGGTACCATCCTTGAGCTTCTCCGACTTTTGGAAGGGTTAGGGTTAGGGTTAGGGATGAAAGCACATAGGAGAAAGAGATATTCTTGAATAACTTTTTTTGTGAAGGTCGGAGAGACTTGGAAAGTGGTTGCATCTGGACTAATTTGGGTCCTGCAGATCGATTGGTACCATCCCCGAGCTTGTACGACCTTCGGAAGAGGTCGACCGACGAAATTCCCCCAAAATCTGAGGAGATATTCTTGAATAACTTTTTTTGTGAAGGTCGGAGAGACTTGCAAGTAGGCTCTACCCCCACTAAATGGGGTTGCGCGCATCGATCAGTACCATCCTTGAGCTTCTCCGACTTTCGGAAGGGTTAGGGTTAGGGTTAGGGATGAAAGCACATAGGAGAAAGAGATATTCTTGAATAACTTTTTTTGTGAAGGTCGGAGAGACTTGCAAGTAGGCTCTACCCCCACTAAATGGGGTAGCGCGCATCGATCGGTACCATCCTTGAGCTTCTCCGACTTTCGGAAGGGTTAGGGTTAGGGTTAGGGATGAAAGCACATAGGAGAAAGAGATATTCTTGAATAACTTTTTTTGTGAAGGTCGGAGAGACTTGGAAAGTGGTTGCATCTGGACTAATTTGGGTCCTGCGGATCGATTGGTACCATCCCCGAGCTTGTACGACCTTCGGAAAAGGTCGACCGACGAAATTCCCCCAAAATCTGAGGAGATATTCTTGAATAACTTTTTTTGTGAAGGTCGGAGAGACTTGCAAGTAGGCTCTACCCCCACTAAATGGGGTTGCGCGCATCGATCAGTACCATCCTTGAGCTTCTCCGACTTTCGGAAGGGTTAGGGTTAGGGTTAGGGATGAAAGCACATAGGAGAAAGAGATATTCTTGAATAACTTTTTTTGTGAAGGTCGGAGAGACTTGCAAGTAGGCTCTACCCCCACTAAATGGGGTAGCGCGCATCGATCGGTACCATCCTTGAGCTTCTCCGACTTTCGGAAGGGTTAGGGTTAGGGTTAGGGATGAAAGCACATAGGAGAAAGAGATATTCTTGAATAACTTTTTTTGTGAAGGTCGGAGAGACTTGCAAGTAGGCTCTACCCCCACTAAATGGGGTAGCGCGCATCGATCGGTACCATCCTTGAGCTTCTCCGACTTTCGGAAGGGTTAGGGTTAGGGTTAGGGATGAAAGCACATAGGAGAAAGAGATATTCTTGAATAACTTTTTTTGTGAAGGTCGGAGAGACTTGCAAGTAGGCTCTACCCCCACTAAATGGGGTAGCGCGCATCGATCGGTACCATCCTTGAGCTTCTCCGACTTTCGGAAGGGTTAGGGTTAGGGTTAGGGATGAAAGCACATAGGAGAAAGAGATATTCTTGAATAACTTTTTTTGTGAAGGTCGGAGAGACTTGGAAAGTGGTTGCATCTGGACTAATTTGGGTCCTGCGGATCGATTGGTACCATCCCCGAGCTTGTACGACCTTCGGAAGAGGTCGACCGACGAAATTCCCCCAAATCTGAGGAGATATTCTTGAATAACTTTTTTTGTGAAGGTCGGAGAGACTTGCAAGTAGGCTCTACCCCCACTAAATGGGGTTGCGCGCATCGATCGGTACCATCCTTGAGCTTCTCCGACTTTTGGAAGGGTTAGGGTTAGGGTTAGGGATGAAAGCACATAGGAGAAAGAGATATTCTTGAATAACTTTTTTTGTGAAGGTCGGAGAGACTTGCAAGTAGGCTCTACCCCCACTAAATGGGGTAGCGCGCATCGATCGGTACCATCCTTGAGCTTCTCCGACTTTTGGAAGGGTTAGGGTTAGGGTTAGGGATGAAAGCACATAGGAGAAAGAGATATTCTTGAATAACTTTTTTTGTGAAGGTCGGAGAGACTTGGAAAGTGGTTGCATCTGGACTAATTTGGGTCCTGCAGATCGATTGGTACCATCCCCGAGCTTGTACGACCTTCGGAAGAGGTCGACCGACGAAATTCCCCCAAAATCTGAGGAGATATTCTTGAATAACTTTTTTTGTGAAGGTCGGAGAGACTTGCAAGTAGGCTCTACCCCCACTAAATGGGGTTGCGCGCATCGATCAGTACCATCCTTGAGCTTCTCCGACTTTCGGAAGGGTTAGGGTTAGGGTTAGGGATGAAAGCACATAGGAGAAAGAGATATTCTTGAATAACTTTTTTTGTGAAGGTCGGAGAGACTTGCAAGTAGGCTCTACCCCCACTAAATGGGGTAGCGCGCATCGATCGGTACCATCTTTGAGCTTCTCCGACTTTCGGAAGGGTTAGGGTTAGGGTTAGGGATGAAAGCACATAGGAGAAAGAGATATTCTTGAATAACTTTTTTTGTGAAGGTCGGAGAGACTTGGAAAGTGGTTGCATCTGGACTAATTTGGGTCCTGCAGATCGATTGGTACCATCCCCGAGCTTGTACGACCTTCGGAAGAGGTCGACCGACGAAATTCCCCCAAAATCTGAGGAGATATTCTTGAATAACTTTTTTTGTGAAGGTTGGAGAGACTTGCAAGTAGGCTCTACCCCCACTAAATGGGGTTGCGCGCATCGATCAGTACCATCCTTGAGCTTCTCCGACTTTCGGAAGGGTTAGGGTTAGGGTTAGGGATGAAAGCACATAGGAGAAAGAGATATTCTTGAATAACTTTTTTTGTGAAGGTCGGAGAGACTTGCAAGTAGGCTCTACCCCCACTAAATGGGGTAGCGCGCATCGATCGGTACCATCCTTGAGCTTCTCCGACTTTCGGAAGGGTTAGGGTTAGGGTTAGGGATGAAAGCACATAGGAGAAAGAGATATTCTTGAATAACTTTTTTTGTGAAGGTCGGAGAGACTTGCAAGTAGGCTCTACCCCCACTAAATGGGGTAGCGCGCATCGATCGGTACCATCCT
The DNA here is from genome assembly GCF_963576545.1 of Limanda limanda. NCBI lineage: Eukaryota > Metazoa > Chordata > Actinopteri > Pleuronectiformes > Pleuronectidae > Limanda > Limanda limanda. Next base: position 11,223 of record NW_026870635.1, read on the forward strand.
TGAGCTTCTCCGACTTTCGGAAGGGTTAGGGTTAGGGTTAGGGATGAAAGCACATAGGAGAAAGAGATATTCTTGAATAACTTTTTTTGTGAAGGTCGGAGAGACTTGCAAGTAGGCTCTACCCCCACTAAATGGGGTAGCGCGCATCGATCGGTACCATCCTTGAGCTTCTCCGACTTTCGGAAGGGTTAGGGTTAGGGTTAGGGATGAAAGCACATAGGAGAAAGAGATATTCTTGAATAACTTTTTTTGTGAAGGTCGGAGAGACTTGCAAGTAGGCTCTACCCCCACTAAATGGGGTAGCGCGCATCGATCGGTACCATCCTTGAGCTTCTCCGACTTTCGGAAGGGTTAGGGTTAGGGTTAGGGATGAAAGCACATAGGAGAAAGAGATATTCTTGAATAACTTTTTTTGTGAAGGTCGGAGAGACTTGCAAGTAGGCTCTACCCCCACTAAATGGGGTAGCGCGCATCGATCGGTACCATCCTTGAGCTTCTCCGACTTTCGGAAGGGTTAGGGTTAGGGTTAGGGATGAAAGCACATAGGAGAAAGAGATATTCTTGAATAACTTTTTTTGTGAAGGTCGGAGAGACTTGGAAAGTGGTTGCATCTGGACTAATTTGGGTCCTGCGGATCGATTGGTACCATCCCCGAGCTTGTACGACCTTCGGAAGAGGTCGACCGACGAAATTCCCCCAAATCTGAGGAGATATTCTTGAATAACTTTTTTTGTGAAGGTCGGAGAGACTTGCAAGTAGGCTCTACCCCCACTAAATGGGGTAGCGCGCATCGATCGGTACCATCCTTGAGCTTCTCCGACTTTCGGAAGGGTTAGGGTTAGGGTTAGGGATGAAAGCACATAGGAGAAAGAGATATTCTTGAATAACTTTTTTTGTGAAGGTCGGAGAGACTTGCAAGTAGGCTCTACCCCCACTAAATGGGGTAGCGCGCATCGATCGGTACCATCCTTGAGCTTCTCCGACTTTCGGAAGGGTTAGGGTTAGGGTTAGGGATGAAAGCACATAGGAGAAAGAGATATTCTTGAATAACTTTTTTTGTGAAGGTCGGAGAGACTTGGAAAGTGGTTGCATCTGGACTAATTTGGGTCCTGCGGATCGATTGGTACCATCCCCGAGCTTGTACGACCTTCGGAAGAGGTCGACCGACGAAATTCCCCCAAATCTGAGGAGATATTCTTGAATAACTTTTTTTGTGAAGGTCGGAGAGACTTGCAAGTAGGCTCTACCCCCACTAAATGGGGTTGCGCGCATCGATCAGTACCATCCTTGAGCTTCTCCGACTTTCGGAAGGGTTAGGGTTAGGGTTAGGGATGAAAGCACATAGGAGAAAGAGATATTCTTGAATAACTTTTTTTGTGAAGGTCGGAGAGACTTGCAAGTAGGCTCTACCCCCACTAAATGGGGTAGCGCGCATCGATCGGTACCATCCTTGAGCTTCTCCGACTTTCGGAAGGGTTAGGGTTAGGGTTAGGGATGAAAGCACATAGGAGAAAGAGATATTCTTGAATAACTTTTTTTGTGAAGGTCGGAGAGACTTGCAAGTAGGCTCTACCCCCACTAAATGGGGTAGCGCGCATCGATCGGTACCATCCTTGAGCTTCTCCGACTTTCGGAAGGGTTAGGGTTAGGGTTAGGGATGAAAGCACATAGGAGAAAGAGATATTCTTGAATAACTTTTTTTGTGAAGGTCGGAGAGACTTGCAAGTAGGCTCTACCCCCACTAAATGGGGTAGCGCGCATCGATCGGTACCATCCTTGAGCTTCTCCGACTTTCGGAAGGGTTAGGGTTAGGGTTAGGGATGAAAGCACATAGGAGAAAGAGATATTCTTGAATAACTTTTTTTGTGAAGGTCGGAGAGACTTGGAAAGTGGTTGCATCTGGACTAATTTGGGTCCTGCGGATCGATTGGTACCATCCCCGAGCTTGTACGACCTTCGGAAGAGGTCGACCGACGAAATTCCCCCAAATCTGAGGAGATATTCTTGAATAACTTTTTTTGTGAAGGTCGGAGAGACTTGCAAGTAGGCTCTACCCCCACTAAATGGGGTTGCGCGCATCGATCAGTACCATCCTTGAGCTTCTCCGACTTTCGGAAGGGTTAGGGTTAGGGATGAAAGCACATAGGAGAAAGAGATATTCTTGAATAACTTTTTTTGTGAAGGTCGGAGAGACTTGCAAGTAGGCTCTACCCCCACTAAATGGGGTAGCGCGCATCGATCGGTACCATCCTTGAGCTTCTCCGACTTTCGGAAGGGTTAGGGTTAGGGTTAGGGATGAAAGCACATAGGAGAAAGAGATATTCTTGAATAACTTTTTTTGTGAAGGTCGGAGAGACTTGCAAGTAGGCTCTACCCCCACTAAATGGGGTAGCGCGCATCGATCGGTACCATCCTTGAGCTTCTCCGACTTTCGGAAGGGTTAGGGTTAGGGTTAGGGATGAAAGCACATAGGAGAAAGAGATATTCTTGAATAACTTTTTTTGTGAAGGTCGGAGAGACTTGGAAAGTGGTTGCATCTGGACTAATTTGGGTCCTGCGGATCGATTGGTACCATCCCCGAGCTTGTACGACCTTCGGAAGAGGTCGACCGACGAAATTCCCCCAAATCTGAGGAGATATTCTTGAATAACTTTTTTTGTGAAGGTCGGAGAGACTTGCAAGTAGGCTCTACCCCCACTAAATGGGGTTGCGCGCATCGATCAGTACCATCCTTGAGCTTCTCCGACTTTCGGAAGGGTTAGGGTTAGGGTTAGGGATGAAAGCACATAGGAGAAAGAGATATTCTTGAATAACTTTTTTTGTGAAGGTCGGAGAGACTTGCAAGTAGGCTCTACCCCCACTAAATGGGGTAGCGCGCATCGATCGGTACCATCCTTGAGCTTCTCCGACTTTCGGAAGGGTTAGGGTTAGGGTTAGGGATGAAAGCACATAGGAGAAAGAGATATTCTTGAATAACTTTTTTTGTGAAGGTCGGAGAGACTTGCAAGTAGGCTCTACCCCCACTAAATGGGGTAGCGCGCATCGATCGGTACCATCCTTGAGCTTCTCCGACTTTCGGAAGGGTTAGGGTTAGGGTTAGGGATGAAAGCACATAGGAGAAAGAGATATTCTTGAATAACTTTTTTTGTGAAGGTCGGAGAGACTTGCAAGTAGGCTCTACCCCCACTAAATGGGGTAGCGCGCATCGATCGGTACCATCCTTGAGCTTCTCCGACTTTCGGAAGGGTTAGGGTTAGGGTTAGGGATGAAAGCACATAGGAGAAAGAGATATTCTTGAATAACTTTTTTTGTGAAGGTCGGAGAGACTTGGAAAGTGGTTGCATCTGGACTAATTTGGGTCCTGCGGATCGATTGGTACCATCCCCGAGCTTGTACGACCTTCGGAAGAGGTCGACCGACGAAATTCCCCCAAATCTGAGGAGATATTCTTGAATAACTTTTTTTGTGAAGGTCGGAGAGACTTGCAAGTAGGCTCTACCCCCACTAAATGGGGTTGCGCGCATCGATCAGTACCATCCTTGAGCTTCTCCGACTTTCGGAAGGGTTAGGGTTAGGGATGAAAGCACATAGGAGAAAGAGATATTCTTGAATAACTTTTTTTGTGAAGGTCGGAGAGACTTGCAAGTAGGCTCTACCCCCACTAAATGGGGTAGCGCGCATCGATCGGTACCATCCTTGAGCTTCTCCGACTTTCGGAAGGGTTAGGGTTAGGGTTAGGGATGAAAGCACATAGGAGAAAGAGATATTCTTGAATAACTTTTTTTGTGAAGGTCGGAGAGACTTGCAAGTAGGCTCTACCCCCACTAAATGGGGTAGCGCGCATCGATCGGTACCATCCTTGAGCTTCTCCGACTTTCGGAAGGGTTAGGGTTAGGGTTAGGGATGAAAGCACATAGGAGAAAGAGATATTCTTGAATAACTTTTTTTGTGAAGGTCGGAGAGACTTGGAAAGTGGTTGCATCTGGACTAATTTGGGTCCTGCGGATCGATTGGTACCATCCCCGAGCTTGTACGACCTTCGGAAGAGGTCGACCGACGAAATTCCCCCAAATCTGAGGAGATATTCTTGAATAACTTTTTTTGTGAAGGTCGGAGAGACTTGCAAGTAGGCTCTACCCCCACTAAATGGGGTTGCGCGCATCGATCAGTACCATCCTTGAGCTTCTCCGACTTTCGGAAGGGTTAGGGTTAGGGATGAAAGCACATAGGAGAAAGAGATATTCTTGAATAACTTTTTTTGTGAAGGTCGGAGAGACTTGCAAGTAGGCTCTACCCCCACTAAATGGGGTAGCGCGCATCGATCGGTACCATCCTTGAGCTTCTCCGACTTTCGGAAGGGTTAGGGTTAGGGTTAGGGATGAAAGCACATAGGAGAAAGAGATATTCTTGAATAACTTTTTTTGTGAAGGTCGGAGAGACTTGCAAGTAGGCTCTACCCCCACTAAATGGGGTAGCGCGCATCGATCGGTACCATCCTTGAGCTTCTCCGACTTTCGGAAGGGTTAGGGTTAGGGTTAGGGATGAAAGCACATAGGAGAAAGAGATATTCTTGAATAACTTTTTTTGTGAAGGTCGGAGAGACTTGCAAGTAGGCTCTACCCCCACTAAATGGGGTAGCGCGCATCGATCGGTACCATCCTTGAGCTTCTCCGACTTTCGGAAGGGTTAGGGTTAGGGTTAGGGATGAAAGCACATAGGAGAAAGAGATATTCTTGAATAACTTTTTTTGTGAAGGTCGGAGAGACTTGGAAAGTGGTTGCATCTGGACTAATTTGGGTCCTGCGGATCGATTGGTACCATCCCCGAGCTTGTACGACCTTCGGAAGAGGTCGACCGACGAAATTCCCCCAAATCTGAGGAGATATTCTTGAATAACTTTTTTTGTGAAGGTCGGAGAGACTTGCAAGTAGGCTCTACCCCCACTAAATGGGGTTGCGCGCATCGATCAGTACCATCCTTGAGCTTCTCCGACTTTCGGAAGGGTTAGGGTTAGGGTTAGGGATGAAAGCACATAGGAGAAAGAGATATTCTTGAATAACTTTTTTTGTGAAGGTCGGAGAGACTTGCAAGTAGGCTCTACCCCCACTAAATGGGGTAGCGCGCATCGATCGGTACCATCCTTGAGCTTCTCCGACTTTCGGAAGGGTTAGGGTTAGGGATGAAAGCACATAGGAGAAAGAGATATTCTTGAATAACTTTTTTTGTGAAGGTCGGAGAGACTTGCAAGTAGGCTCTACCCCCACTAAATGGGGTAGCGCGCATCGATCGGTACCATCCTTGAGCTTCTCCGACTTTCGGAAGGGTTAGGGTTAGGGTTAGGGATGAAAGCACATAGGAGAAAGAGATATTCTTGAATAACTTTTTTTGTGAAGGTCGGAGAGACTTGCAAGTAGGCTCTACCCCCACTAAATGGGGTAGCGCGCATCGATCGGTACCATCCTTGAGCTTCTCCGACTTTCGGAAGGGTTAGGGTTAGGGTTAGGGATGAAAGCACATAGGAGAAAGAGATATTCTTGAATAACTTTTTTTGTGAAGGTCGGAGAGACTTGGAAAGTGGTTGCATCTGGACTAATTTGGGTCCTGCGGATCGATTGGTACCATCCCCGAGCTTGTACGACCTTCGGAAGAGGTCGACCGACGAAATTCCCCCAAATCTGAGGAGATATTCTTGAATAACTTTTTTTGTGAAGGTCGGAGAGACTTGCAAGTAGGCTCTACCCCCACTAAATGGGGTTGCGCGCATCGATCAGTACCATCCTTGAGCTTCTCCGACTTTCGGAAGGGTTAGGGTTAGGGATGAAAGCACATAGGAGAAAGAGATATTCTTGAATAACTTTTTTTGTGAAGGTCGGAGAGACTTGCAAGTAGGCTCTACCCCCACTAAATGGGGTAGCGCGCATCGATCGGTACCATCCTTGAGCTTCTCCGACTTTCGGAAGGGTTAGGGTTAGGGTTAGGGATGAAAGCACATAGGAGAAAGAGATATTCTTGAATAACTTTTTTTGTGAAGGTCGGAGAGACTTGCAAGTAGGCTCTACCCCCACTAAATGGGGTAGCGCGCATCGATCGGTACCATCCTTGAGCTTCTCCGACTTTCGGAAGGGTTAGGGTTAGGGTTAGGGATGAAAGCACATAGGAGAAAGAGATATTCTTGAATAACTTTTTTTGTGAAGGTCGGAGAGACTTGCAAGTAGGCTCTACCCCCACTAAATGGGGTAGCGCGCATCGATCGGTACCATCCTTGAGCTTCTCCGACTTTCGGAAGGGTTAGGGTTAGGGTTAGGGATGAAAGCACATAGGAGAAAGAGATATTCTTGAATAACTTTTTTTGTGAAGGTCGGAGAGACTTGGAAAGTGGTTGCATCTGGACTAATTTGGGTCCTGCGGATCGATTGGTACCATCCCCGAGCTTGTACGACCTTCGGAAGAGGTCGACCGACGAAATTCCCCCAAATCTGAGGAGATATTCTTGAATAACTTTTTTTGTGAAGGTCGGAGAGACTTGCAAGTAGGCTCTACCCCCACTAAATGGGGTTGCGCGCATAGATCAGTACCATCCTTGAGCTTCTCCGACTTTCGGAAGGGTTAGGGTTAGGGATGAAAGCACATAGGAGAAAGAGATATTCTTGAATAACTTTTTTTGTGAAGGTCGGAGAGACTTGCAAGTAGGCTCTACCCCCACTAAATGGGGTAGCGCGCATCGATCGGTACCATCCTTGAGCTTCTCCGACTTTCGGAAGGGTTAGGGTTAGGGTTAGGGATGAAAGCACATAGGAGAAAGAGATATTCTTGAATAACTTTTTTTGTGAAGGTCGGAGAGACTTGCAAGTAGGCTCTACCCCCACTAAATGGGGTAGCGCGCATCGATCGGTACCATCCTTGAGCTTCTCCGACTTTCGGAAGGGTTAGGGTTAGGGTTAGGGATGAAAGCACATAGGAGAAAGAGATATTCTTGAATAACTTTTTTTGTGAAGGTCGGAGAGACTTGGAAAGTGGTTGCATCTGGACTAATTTGGGTCCTGCGGATCGATTGGTACCATCCCCGAGCTTGTACGACCTTCGGAAGAGGTCGACCGACGAAATTCCCCCAAATCTGAGGAGATATTCTTGAATAACTTTTTTTGTGAAGGTCGGAGAGACTTGCAAGTAGGCTCTACCCCCACTAAATGGGGTTGCGCGCATCGATCAGTACCATCCTTGAGCTTCTCCGACTTTCGGAAGGGTTAGGGTTAGGGATGAAAGCACATAGGAGAAAGAGATATTCTTGAATAACTTTTTTTGTGAAGGTCGGAGAGACTTGCAAGTAGGCTCTACCCCCACTAAATGGGGTAGCGCGCATCGATCGGTACCATCCTTGAGCTTCTCCGACTTTCGGAAGGGTTAGGGTTAGGGTTAGGGATGAAAGCACATAGGAGAAAGAGATATTCTTGAATAACTTTTTTTGTGAAGGTCGGAGAGACTTGCAAGTAGGCTCTACCCCCACTAAATGGGGTAGCGCGCATCGATCGGTACCATCCTTGAGCTTCTCCGACTTTCGGAAGGGTTAGGGTTAGGGTTAGGGATGAAAGCACATAGGAGAAAGAGATATTCTTGAATAACTTTTTTTGTGAAGGTCGGAGAGACTTGCAAGTAGGCTCTACCCCCACTAAATGGGGTAGCGCGCATCGATCGGTACCATCCTTGAGCTTCTCCGACTTTCGGAAGGGTTAGGGTTAGGGTTAGGGATGAAAGCACATAGGAGAAAGAGATATTCTTGAATAACTTTTTTTGTGAAGGTCGGAGAGACTTGGAAAGTGGTTGCATCTGGACTAATTTGGGTCCTGCGGATCGATTGGTACCATCCCCGAGCTTGTACGACCTTCGGAAGAGGTCGACCGACGAAATTCCCCCAAATCTGAGGAGATATTCTTGAATAACTTTTTTTGTGAAGGTCGGAGAGACTTGCAAGTAGGCTCTACCCCCACTAAATGGGGTTGCGCGCATCGATCAGTACCATCCTTGAGCTTCTCCGACTTTCGGAAGGGTTAGGGTTAGGGTTAGGGATGAAAGCACATAGGAGAAAGAGATATTCTTGAATAACTTTTTTTGTGAAGGTCGGAGAGACTTGCAAGTAGGCTCTACCCCCACTAAATGGGGTAGCGCGCATCGATCGGTACCATCCTTGAGCTTCTCCGACTTTCAGAAGGGTTAGGGTTAGGGTTAGGGATGAAAGCACATAGGAGAAAGAGATATTCTTGAATAACTTTTTTTGTGAAGGTCGGAGAGACTTGCAAGTAGGCTCTACCCCCACTAAATGGGGTAGCGCGCATCGATCGGTACCATCCTTGAGCTTCTCCGACTTTCGGAAGGGTTAGGGTTAGGGTTAGGGATGAAAGCACATAGGAGAAAGAGATATTCTTGAATAACTTTTTTTGTGAAGGTCGGAGAGACTTGCAAGTAGGCTCTACCCCCACTAAATGGGGTAGCGCGCATCGATCGGTACCATCCTTGAGCTTCTCCGACTTTCGGAAGGGTTAGGGTTAGGGTTAGGGATGAAAGCACATAGGAGAAAGAGATATTCTTGAATAACTTTTTTTGTGAAGGTCGGAGAGACTTGGAAAGTGGTTGCATCTGGACTAATTTGGGTCCTGCGGATCGATTGGTACCATCCCCGAGCTTGTACGACCTTCGGAAGAGGTCGACCGACGAAATTCCCCCAAATCTGAGGAGATATTCTTGAATAACTTTTTTTGTGAAGGTCGGAGAGACTTGCAAGTAGGCTCTACCCCCACTAAATGGGGTTGCGCGCATCGATCGGTACCATCCTTGAGCTTCTCCGACTTTCGGAAGGGTTAGGGTTAGGGTTAGGGATGAAAGCACATAGGAGAAAGAGATATTCTTGAATAACTTTTTTTGTGAAGGTCGGAGAGACTTGCAAGTAGGCTCTACCCCCACTAAATGGGGTAGCGCGCATCGATCGGTACCATCCTTGAGCTTCTCCGACTTTCGGAAGGGTTAGGGTTAGGGTTAGGGATGAAAGCACATAGGAGAAAGAGATATTCTTGAATAACTTTTTTTGTGAAGGTCGGAGAGACTTGGAAAGTGGTTGCATCTGGACTAATTTGGGTCCTGCGGATCGATTGGTACCATCCCCGAGCTTGTACGACCTTCGGAAGAGGTCGACCGACGAAATTCCCCCAAATCTGAGGAGATATTCTTGAATAACTTTTTTTGTGAAGGTCGGAGAGACTTGCAAGTAGGCTTTACCCCCACTAAATGGGGTTGCGCGCATCGATCAGTACCATCCTTGAGCTTCTCCGACTTTCGGAAGGGTTAGGGTTAGGGTTAGGGATGAAAGCACATAGGAGAAAGAGATATTCTTGAATAACTTTTTTTGTGAAGGTCGGAGAGACTTGCAAGTAGGCTCTACCCCCACTAAATGGGGTAGCGCGCATCGATCGGTACCATCCTTGAGCTTCTCCGACTTTCGGAAGGGTTAGGGTTAGGGTTAGGGATGAAAGCACATAGGAGAAAGAGATATTCTTGAATTACTTTTTTTGTGAAGGTCGGAGAGACTTGCAAGTAGGCTCTACCCCCACTAAATGGGGTAGCGCGCATCGATCGGTACCATCCTTGAGCTTCTCCGACTTTCGGAAGGGTTAGGGTTAGGGTTAGGGATGAAAGCACATAGGAGAAAGAGATATTCTTGAATAACTTTTTTTGTGAAGGTCGGAGAGACTTGCAAGTAGGCTCTACCCCCACTAAATGGGGTAGCGCGCATCGATCGGTACTATCCTTGAGCTTCTCCGACTTTCGGAAGGGTTAGGGTTAGGGTTAGGGATGAAAGCACATAGGAGAAAGAGATATTCTTGAATAACTTTTTTTGTGAAGGTCGGAGAGACTTGGAAAGTGGTTGCATCTGGACTAATTTGGGTCCTGCGGATCGATTGGTACCATCCCCGAGCTTGTACGACCTTCGGAAGAGGTCGACCGACGAAATTCCCCCAAATCTGAGGAGATATTCTTGAATAACTTTTTTTGTGAAGGTCGGAGAGACTTGCAAGTAGGCTCTACCCCCACTAAATGGGGTAGCGCGCATCGATCGGTACCATCCTTGAGCTTCTCCGACTTTCGGAAGGGTTAGGGTTAGGGTTAGGGATGAAAGCACATAGGAGAAAGAGATATTCTTGAATAACTTTTTTTGTGAAGGTCGGAGAGACTTGCAAGTAGGCTCTACCCCCACTAAATGGGGTAGCGCGCATCGATCGGTACCATCCTTGAGCTTCTTTGACTTTCGGAAGGGTTAGGGTTAGGGTTAGGGATGAAAGCACATAGGAGAAAGAGATATTCTTGAATAACTTTTTTTGTGAAGGTCGGAGAGACTTGGAAAGTGGTTGCATCTGGACTAATTTGGGTCCTGCGGATCGATTGGTACCATCCCCGAGCTTGTACGACCTTCGGAAGAGGTCGACCGACGAAATTCCCCCAAATCTGAGGAGATATTCTTGAATAACTTTTTTTGTGAAGGTCGGAGAGACTTGCAAGTAGGCTCTACCCCCACTAAATGGGGTTGCGCGCATCGATCAGTACCATCCTTGAGCTTCTCCGACTTTCGGAAGGGTTAGGGTTAGGGATGAAAGCACATAGGAGAAAGAGATATTCTTGAATAACTTTTTTTGTGAAGGTCGGAGAGACTTGCAAGTAGGCTCTACCCCCACTAAATGGGGTAGCGCGCATCGATCGGTACCATCCTTGAGCTTCTCCGACTTTCGGAAGGGTTAGGGTTAGGGTTAGGGATGAAAGCACATAGGAGAAAGAGATATTCTTGAATAACTTTTTTTGTGAAGGTCGGAGAGACTTGCAAGTAGGCTCTACCCCCACTAAATGGGGTAGCGCGCATCGATCGGTACCATCCTTGAGCTTCTCCGACTTTCGGAAGGGTTAGGGTTAGGGTTAGGGATGAAAGCACATAGGAGAAAGAGATATTCTTGAATAACTTTTTTTGTGAAGGTCGGAGAGACTTGCAAGTAGGCTCTACCCCCACTAAATGGGGTAGCGCGCATCGATCGGTACCATCCTTGAGCTTCTCCGACTTTCGGAAGGGTTAGGGTTAGGGTTAGGGATGAAAGCACATAGGAGAAAGAGATATTCTTGAATAACTTTTTTTGTGAAGGTCGGAGAGACTTGGAAAGTGGTTGCATCTGGACTAATTTGGGTCCTGCGGATCGATTGGTACCATCCCCGAGCTTGTACGACCTTCGGAAGAGGTCGACCGACGAAATTCCCCCAAATCTGAGGAGATATTCTTGAATAACTTTTTTTGTGAAGGTCGGAGAGACTTGCAAGTAGGCTCTACCCCCACTAAATGGGGTTGCGCGCATCGATCAGTACCATCCTTGAGCTTCTCCGACTTTCGGAAGGGTTAGGGTTAGGGTTAGGGATGAAAGCACATAGGAGAAAGAGATATTCTTGAATAACTTTTTTTGTGAAGGTCGGAGAGACTTGCAAGTAGGCTCTACCCCCACTAAATGGGGTAGCGCGCATCGATCGGTACCATCCTTGAGCTTCTCCGACTTTCAGAAGGGTTAGGGTTAGGGTTAGGGATGAAAGCACATAGGAGAAAGAGATATTCTTGAATAACTTTTTTTGTGAAGGTCGGAGAGACTTGCAAGTAGGCTCTACCCCCACTAAATGGGGTAGCGCGCATCGATCGGTACCATCCTTGAGCTTCTCCGACTTTCGGAAGGGTTAGGGTTAGGGTTAGGGATGAAAGCACATAGGAGAAAGAGATATTCTTGAATAACTTTTTTTGTGAAGGTCGGAGAGACTTGCAAGTAGGCTCTACCCCCACTAAATGGGGTAGCGCGCATCGATCGGTACCATCCTTGAGCTTCTCCGACTTTCGGAAGGGTTAGGGTTAGGGTTAGGGATGAAAGCACATAGGAGAAAGAGATATTCTTGAATAACTTTTTTGTGAAGGTCGGAGAGACTTGGAAAGTGGTTGCATCTGGACTAATTTGGGTCCTGCGGATCGATTGGTACCATCCCCGAGCTTGTACGACCTTCGGAAGAGGTCGACCGACGAAATTCCCCCAAATCTGAGGAGATATTCTTGAATAACTTTTTTTGTGAAGGTCGGAGAGACTTGCAAGTAGGCTCTACCCCCACTAAATGGGGTTGCGCGCATCGATCGGTACCATCCTTGAGCTTCTCCGACTTTCGGAAGGGTTAGGGTTAGGGTTAGGGATGAAAGCACATAGGAGAAAGAGATATTCTTGAATAACTTTTTTTGTGAAGGTCGGAGAGACTTGCAAGTAGGCTCTACCCCCACTAAATGGGGTAGCGCGCATCGATCGGTACCATCCTTGAGCTTCTCCGACTTTCGGAAGGGTTAGGGTTAGGGTTAGGGATGAAAGCACATAGGAGAAAGAGATATTCTTGAATAACTTTTTTTGTGAAGGTCGGAGAGACTTGGAAAGTGGTTGCATCTGGACTAATTTGGGTCCTGCGGATCGATTGGTACCATCCCCGAGCTTGTACGACCTTCGGAAGAGGTCGACCGACGAAATTCCCCCAAATCTGAGGAGATATTCTTGAATAACTTTTTTTGTGAAGGTCGGAGAGACTTGCAAGTAGGCTTTACCCCCACTAAATGGGGTTGCGCGCATCGATCAGTACCATCCTTGAGCTTCTCCGACTTTCGGAAGGGTTAGGGTTAGGGTTAGGGATGAAAGCACATAGGAGAAAGAGATATTCTTGAATAACTTTTTTTGTGAAGGTCGGAGAGACTTGCAAGTAGGCTCTACCCCCACTAAATGGGGTAGCGCGCATCGATCGGTACCATCCTTGAGCTTCTCCGACTTTCGGAAGGGTTAGGGTTAGGGTTAGGGATGAAAGCACATAGGAGAAAGAGATATTCTTGAATTACTTTTTTTGTGAAGGTCGGAGAGACTTGCAAGTAGGCTCTACCCCCACTAAATGGGGTAGCGCGCATCGATCGGTACCATCCTTGAGCTTCTCCGACTTTCGGAAGGGTTAGGGTTAGGGTTAGGGATGAAAGCACATAGGAGAAAGAGATATTCTTGAATAACTTTTTTTGTGAAGGTCGGAGAGACTTGCAAGTAGGCTCTACCCCCACTAAATGGGGTAGCGCGCATCGATCGGTACTATCCTTGAGCTTCTCCGACTTTCGGAAGGGTTAGGGTTAGGGTTAGGGATGAAAGCACATAGGAGAAAGAGATATTCTTGAATAACTTTTTTTGTGAAGGTCGGAGAGACTTGGAAAGTGGTTGCATCTGGACTAATTTGGGTCCTGCGGATCGATTGGTACCATCCCCGAGCTTGTACGACCTTCGGAAGAGGTCGACCGACGAAATTCCCCCAAATCTGAGGAGATATTCTTGAATAACTTTTTTTGTGAAGGTCGGAGAGACTTGCAAGTAGGCTCTACCCCCACTAAATGGGGTAGCGCGCATCGATCGGTACCATCCTTGAGCTTCTCCGACTTTCGGAAGGGTTAGGGTTAGGGTTAGGGATGAAAGCACATAGGAGAAAGAGATATTCTTGAATAACTTTTTTTGTGAAGGTCGGAGAGACTTGCAAGTAGGCTCTACCCCCACTAAATGGGGTAGCGCGCATCGATCGGTACCATCCTTGAGCTTCTTTGACTTTCGGAAGGGTTAGGGTTAGGGTTAGGGATGAAAGCACATAGGAGAAAGAGATATTCTTGAATAACTTTTTTTGTGAAGGTCGGAGAGACTTGGAAAGTGGTTGCATCTGGACTAATTTGGGTCCTGCGGATCGATTGGTACCATCCCCGAGCTTGTACGACCTTCGGAAGAGGTCGACCGACGAAATTCCCCCAAATCTGAGGAGATATTCTTGAATAACTTTTTTTGTGAAGGTCGGAGAGACTTGCAAGTAGGCTCTACCCCCACTAAATGGGGTTGCGCGCATCGATCAGTACCATCCTTGAGCTTCTCCGACTTTCGGAAGGGTTAGGGTTAGGGTTAGGGATGAAAGCACATAGGAGAAAGAGATATTCTTGAATAACTTTTTTTGTGAAGGTCGGAGAGACTTGCAAGTAGGCTCTACCCCCACTAAATGGGGTAGCGCGCATCGATCGGTACCATCCTTGAGCTTCTCCGACTTTCGGAAGGGTTAGGGTTAGGGTTAGGGATGAAAGCACATAGGAGAAAGAGATATTCTTGAATAACTTTTTTTGTGAAGGTCGGAGAGACTTGCAAGTAGGCTCTACCCCCACTAAATGGGGTAGCGCGCATCGATCGGTACCATCCTTGAGCTTCTCCGACTTTCGGAAGGGTTAGGGTTAGGGTTAGGGATGAAAGCACATAGGAGAAAGAGATATTCTTGAATAACTTTTTTTGTGAAGGTCGGAGAGACTTGCAAGTAGGCTCTACCCCCACTAAATGGGGTAGCGCGCATCGATCGGTACCATCCTTGAGCTTCTCCGACTTTCGGAAGGGTTAGGGTTAGGGTTAGGGATGAAAGCACATAGGAGAAAGAGATATTCTTGAATAACTTTTTTTGTGAAGGTCGGAGAGACTTGGAAAGTGGTTGCATCTGGACTAATTTGGGTCCTGCGGATCGATTGGTACCATCCCCGAGCTTGTACGACCTTCGGAAGAGGTCGACCGACGAAATTCCCCCAAATCTGAGGAGATATTCTTGAATAACTTTTTTTGTGAAGGTCGGAGAGACTTGCAAGTAGGCTCTACCCCCACTAAATGGGGTTGCGCGCATCGATCAGTACCATCCTTGAGCTTCTCCGACTTTCGGAAGGGTTAGGGTTAGGGTTAGGGATGAAAGCACATAGGAGAAAGAGATATTCTTGAATAACTTTTTTTGTGAAGGTCGGAGAGACTTGCAAGTAGGCTCTACCCCCACTAAATGGGGAAGCGCGCATCGATCGGTACCATCCTTGAGCTTCTCCGACTTTCGGAAGGGTTAGGGTTAGGGTTAGGGATGAAAGCACATAGGAGAAAGAGATATTCTTGAATAACTTTTTTTGTGAAGGTCGGAGAGACTTGCAAGTAGGCTCTACCCCCACTAAATGGGGTAGCGCGCATCGATCGGTACCATCCTTGAGCTTCTCCGACTTTCGGAAGGGTTAGGGTTAGGGTTAGGGATGAAAGCACATAGGAGAAAGAGATATTCTTGAATAACTTTTTTTGTGAAGGTCGGAGAGACTTGCAAGTAGGCTCTACCCCCACTAAATGGGGTAGCGCGCATCGATCGGTACCATCCTTGAGCTTCTCCGACTTTCGGAAGGGTTAGGGTTAGGGTTAGGGATGAAAGCACATAGGAGAAAGAGATATTCTTGAATAACTTTTTTTGTGAAGGTCGGAGAGACTTGGAAAGTGGTTGCATCTGGACTAATTTGGGTCCTGCGGATCGATTGGTACCATCCCCGAGCTTGTACGACCTTCGGAAGAGGTCGACCGACGAAATTCCCCCAAATCTGAGGAGATATTCTTGAATAACTTTTTTTGTGAAGGTCGGAGAGACTTGCAAGTAGGCTCTACCCCCACTAAATGGGGTAGCGCGCATCGATCGGTACCATCCTTGAGCTTCTCCGACTTTCGGAAGGGTTAGGGTTAGGGTTAGGGATGAAAGCACATAGGAGAAAGAGATATTCTTGAATAACTTTTTTTGTGAAGGTCGGAGAGACTTGCAAGTAGGCTCTACCCCCACTAAATGGGGTAGCGCGCATCGATCGGTACCATCCTTGAGCTTCTCCGACTTTCGGAAGGGTTAGGGTTAGGGTTAGGGATGAAAGCACATAGGAGAAAGAGATATTCTTGAATAACTTTTTTTGTGAAGGTCGGAGAGACTTGGAAAGTGGTTGCATCTGGACTAATTTGGGTCCTGCGGATCGATTGGTACCATCCCCGAGCTTGTACGACCTTCGGAAGAGGTCGACCGACGAAATTCCCCCAAATCTGAGGAGATATTCTTGAATAACTTTTTTTGTGAAGGTCGGAGAGACTTGCAAGTAGGCTCTACCCCCACTAAATGGGGTTGCGCGCATCGATCAGTACCATCCTTGAGCTTCTCCGACTTTCGGAAGGGTTAGGGTTAGGGTTAGGGATGAAAGCACATAGGAGAAAGAGATATTCTTGAATAACTTTTTTTGTGAAGGTCGGAGAGACTTGCAAGTAGGCTCTACCCCCACTAAATGGGGTAGCGCGCATCGATCGGTACCATCCTTGAGCTTCTCCAACTTTCGGAAGGGTTAGGGTTAGGGTTAGGGATGAAAGCACATAGGAGAAAGAGATATTCTTGAATAACTTTTTTTGTGAAGGTCGGAGAGACTTGCAAGTAGGCTCTACCCCCACTAAATGGGGTTGCGCGCATCGATCGGTACCATCCTTGAGCTTCTCCGACTTTCGGAAGGGTTAGGGTTAGGGTTAGGGATGAAAGCACATAGGAGAAAGAGATATTCTTGAATAACTTTTTTTGTGAAGGTCGGAGAGACTTGCAAGTAGGCTCTACCCCCACTAAATGGGGTAGCGCGCATCGATCGGTACCATCCTTGAGCTTCTCCGACTTTCGGAAGGGTTAGGGTTAGGGTTAGGGATGAAAGCACATAGGAGAAAGAGATATTCTTGAATAACTTTTTTTGTGAAGGTCGGAGAGACTTGGAAAGTGGTTGCATCTGGACTAATTTGGGTCCTGCGGATCGATTAGTACCATCCCCGAGCTTGTACGACCTTCGGAAGAGGTCGACCGACGAAATTCCCCCAAATCTGAGGAGATATTCTTGAATAACTTTTTTTGTGAAGGTCGGAGAGACTTGCAAGTAGGCTCTACCCCCACTAAATGGGGTTGCGCGCATCGATCAGTACCATCCTTGAGCTTCTCCGACTTTCGGAAGGGTTAGGGTTAGGGTTAGGGATGAAAGCACATAGGAGAAAGAGATATTCTTGAATAACTTTTTTTGTGAAGGTCGGAGAGACTTGCAAGTAGGCTCTACTCCCACTAAATGGGGTAGCGCGCATCGATCGGTACCATCCTTGAGCTTCTCCGACTTTCGGAAGGGTTAGGGTTAGGGTTAGGGATGAAAGCACATAGGAGAAAGAGATATTCTTGAATAACTTTTTTTGTGAAGGTCGGAGAGACTTGCAAGTAGGCTCTACCCCCACTAAATGGGGTAGCGCGCATCGATCGGTACCATCCTTGAGCTTCTCCGACTTTCGGAAGGGTTAGGGTTAGGGTTAGGGATGAAAGCACATAGGAGAAAGAGATATTCTTGAATAACTTTTTTTGTGAAGGTCGGAGAGACTTGCAAGTAGGCTCTACCCCCACTAAATGGGGTAGCGCGCATCGATCGGTACCATCCTTGAGCTTCTCCGACTTTCGGAAGGGTTAGGGTTAGGGATGAAAGCACATAGGAGAAAGAGATATTCTTGAATAACTTTTTTTGTGAAGGTCGGAGAGACTTGGAAAGTGGTTGCATCTGGACTAATTTGGGTCCTGCGGATCGATTGGTACCATCCCCGAGCTTGTACGACCTTCGGAAGAGGTCGACCGACGAAATTCCCCCAAATCTGAGGAGATATTCTTGAATAACTTTTTTTGTGAAGGTCGGAGAGACTTGCAAGTAGGCTCTACCCCCACTAAATGGGGTTGCGCGCATCGATCGGTACCATCCTTGAGCTTCTCCGACTTTCGGAAGGGTTAGGGTTAGGGTTAGGGATGAAAGCACATAGGAGAAAGAGATATTCTTGAATAACTTTTTTTGTGAAGGTCGGAGAGACTTGCAAGTAGGCTCTACCCCCACTAAATGGGGTAGCGCGCATCGATCGGTAGCATCCTTGAGCTTCTCCGACTTTCGGAAGGGTTAGGGTTAGGGTTAGGGATGAAAGCACATAGGAGAAAGAGATATTCTTGAATAACTTTTTTTGTGAAGGTCGGAGAGACTTGGAAAGTGGTTGCATCTGGACTAATTTGGGTCCTGCAGATCGATTGGTACCATCCCCGAGCTTGTACGACCTTCGGAAGAGGTCGACCGACGAAATTCCCCCAAAATCTGAGGAGATATTCTTGAATAACTTTTTTTGTGAAGGTCGGAGAGACTTGCAAGTAGGCTCTACCCCCACTAAATGGGGTTGCGCGCATCGATCAGTACCATCCTTGAGCTTCTCCGACTTTCGGAAGGGTTAGGGTTAGGGTTAGGGATGAAAGCACATAGGAGAAAGAGATATTCTTGAATAACTTTTTTTGTGAAGGTCGGAGAGACTTGCAAGTAGGCTCTACCCCCACTAAATGGGGTAGCGCGCATCGATCGGTACCATCCTTGAGCTTCTCCGACTTTCGGAAGGGTTAGGGTTAGGGTTAGGGATGAAAGCACATAGGAGAAAGAGATATTCTTGAATAACTTTTTTTGTGAAGGTCGGAGAGACTTGCAAGTAGGCTCTACCCCCACTAAATGGGGTAGCGCGCATCGATCGGTACCATCCTTGAGCTTCTCCGACTTTCGGAAGGGTTAGGGTTAGGGTTAGGGATGAAAGCACATAGGAGAAAGAGATATTCTTGAATAACTTTTTTTGTGAAGGTCGGAGAGACTTGCAAGTAGGCTCTACCCCCACTAAATGGGGTAGCGCGCATCGATCGGTACCATCTTTGAGCTTCTCCGACTTTCGGAAGGGTTAGGGTTAGGGTTAGGGATGAAAGCACATAGGAGAAAGAGATATTCTTGAATAACTTTTTTTGTGAAGGTCGGAGAGACTTGGAAAGTGGTTGCATCTGGACTAATTTGGGTCCTGCGGATCGATTGGTACCATCCCCGAGCTTGTACGACCTTCGGAAGAGGTCGACCGACGAAATTCCCCCAAATCTGAGGAGATATTCTTGAATAACTTTTTTTGTGAAGGTCGGAGAGACTTGCAAGTAGGCTCTACCCCCACTAAATGGGGTTGCGCGCATCGATCAGTACCATCCTTGAGCTTCTCCGACTTTCGGAAGGGTTAGGGTTAGGGTTAGGGATGAAAGCACATAGGAGAAAGAGATATTCTTGAATAACTTTTTTTGTGAAGGTCGGAGAGACTTGCAAGTAGGCTCTACCCCCACTAAATGGGGTAGCGCGCATCGATCGGTACCATCCTTGAGCTTCTCCAACTTTCGGAAGGGTTAGGGTTAGGGTTAGGGATGAAAGCACATAGGAGAAAGAGATATTCTTGAATAACTTTTTTTGTGAAGGTCGGAGAGACTTGCAAGTAGGCTCTACCCCCACTAAATGGGGTTGCGCGCATCGATCGGTACCATCCTTGAGCTTCTCCGACTTTCGGAAGGGTTAGGGTTAGGGTTAGGGATGAAAGCACATAGGAGAAAGAGATATTCTTGAATAACTTTTTTTGTGAAGGTCGGAGAGACTTGCAAGTAGGCTCTACCCCCACTAAATGGGGTAGCGCGCATCGATCGGTACCATCCTTGAGCTTCTCCGACTTTCGGAAGGGTTAGGGTTAGGGTTAGGGATGAAAGCACATAGGAGAAAGAGATATTCTTGAATAACTTTTTTTGTGAAGGTCGGAGAGACTTGGAAAGTGGTTGCATCTGGACTAATTTGGGTCCTGCGGATCGATTGGTACCATCCCCGAGCTTGTACGACCTTCGGAAGAGGTCGACCGACGAAATTCCCCCAAATCTGAGGAGATATTCTTGAATAACTTTTTTTGTGAAGGTCGGAGAGACTTGCAAGTAGGCTCTACCCCCACTAAATGGGGTTGCGCGCATCGATCAGTACCATCCTTGAGCTTCTCCGACTTTCGGAAGGGTTAGGGTTAGGGTTAGGGATGAAAGCACATAGGAGAAAGAGATATTCTTGAATAACTTTTTTTGTGAAGGTCGGAGAGACTTGCAAGTAGGCTCTACTCCCACTAAATGGGGTAGCGCGCATCGATCGGTACCATCCTTGAGCTTCTCCGACTTTCGGAAGGGTTAGGGTTAGGGTTAGGGATGAAAGCACATAGGAGAAAGAGATATTCTTGAATAACTTTTTTTGTGAAGGTCGGAGAGACTTGCAAGTAGGCTCTACCCCCACTAAATGGGGTAGCGCGCATCGATCGGTACCATCCTTGAGCTTCTCCGACTTTCGGAAGGGTTAGGGTTAGGGTTAGGGATGAAAGCACATAGGAGAAAGAGATATTCTTGAATAACTTTTTTTGTGAAGGTCGGAGAGACTTGCAAGTAGGCTCTACCCCCACTAAATGGGGTAGCGCGCATCGATCGGTACCATCCTTGAGCTTCTCCGACTTTCGGAAGGGTTAGGGTTAGGGATGAAAGCACATAGGAGAAAGAGATATTCTTGAATAACTTTTTTTGTGAAGGTCGGAGAGACTTGGAAAGTGGTTGCATCTGGACTAATTTGGGTCCTGCGGATCGATTGGTACCATCCCCGAGCTTGTACGACCTTCGGAAGAGGTCGACCGACGAAATTCCCCCAAATCTGAGGAGATATTCTTGAATAACTTTTTTTGTGAAGGTCGGAGAGACTTGCAAGTAGGCTCTACCCCCACTAAATGGGGTTGCGCGCATCGATCGGTACCATCCTTGAGCTTCTCCGACTTTCGGAAGGGTTAGGGTTAGGGTTAGGGATGAAAGCACATAGGAGAAAGAGATATTCTTGAATAACTTTTTTTGTGAAGGTCGGAGAGACTTGCAAGTAGGCTCTACCCCCACTAAATGGGGTAGCGCGCATCGATCGGTACCATCCTTGAGCTTCTCCGACTTTCGGAAGGGTTAGGGTTAGGGTTAGGGATGAAAGCACATAGGAGAAAGAGATATTCTTGAATAACTTTTTTTGTGAAGGTCGGAGAGACTTGGAAAGTGGTTGCATCTGGACTAATTTGGGTCCTGCAGATCGATTGGTACCATCCCCGAGCTTGTACGACCTTCGGAAGAGGTCGACCGACGAAATTCCCCCAAAATCTGAGGAGATATTCTTGAATAACTTTTTTTGTGAAGGTCGGAGAGACTTGCAAGTAGGCTCTACCCCCACTAAATGGGGTTGCGCGCATCGATCAGTACCATCCTTGAGCTTCTCCGACTTTCGGAAGGGTTAGGGTTAGGGTTAGGGATGAAAGCACATAGGAGAAAGAGATATTCTTGAATAACTTTTTTTGTGAAGGTCGGAGAGACTTGCAAGTAGGCTCTACCCCCACTAAATGGGGTAGCGCGCATCGATCAGTACCATCCTTGAGCTTCTCCGACTTTCGGAAGGGTTAGGGTTAGGGTTAGGGATGAAAGCACATAGGAGAAAGAGATATTCTTGAATAACTTTTTTTGTGAAGGTCGGAGAGACTTGCAAGTAGGCTCTACCCCCACTAAATGGGGTTGCGCGCATCGATCGGTACCATCCTTGAGCTTCTCCGACTTTCGGAAGGGTTAGGGTTAGGGTTAGGGATGAAAGCACATAGGAGAAAGAGATATTCTTGAATAACTTTTTTTGTGAAGGTCGGAGAGACTTGCAAGTAGGCTCTACCCCCACTAAATGGGGTAGCGCGCATCGATCGGTACCATCCTTGAGCTTCTCCGACTTTCGGAAGGGTTAGGGTTAGGGTTAGGGATGAAAGCACATAGGAGAAAGAGATATTCTTGAATAACTTTTTTTGTGAAGGTCGGAGAGACTTGGAAAGTGGTTGCATCTGGACTAATTTGGGTCCTGCGGATCGATTGGTACCATCCCCGAGCTTGTACGACCTTCGGAAGAGGTCGACCGACGAAATTCCCCCAAATCTGAGGAGATATTCTTGAATAACTTTTTTTGTGAAGGTCGGAGAGACTTGCAAGTAGGCTCTACCCCCACTAAATGGGGTAGCGCGCATCGATCGGTACCATCCTTGAGCTTCTCCGACTTTCGGAAGGGTTAGGGTTAGGGTTAGGGATGAAAGCACATAGGAGAAAGAGATATTCTTGAATAACTTTTTTTGTGAAGGTCGGAGAGACTTGCAAGTAGGCTCTACGCCCACTAAATGGGGTAGCGCGCATCGATCGGTACCATCCTTGAGCTTCTCCGACTTTCGGAAGGGTTAGGGTTAGGGTTAGGGATGAAAGCACATAGGAGAAAGAGATATTCTTGAATAACTTTTTTTGTGAAGGTCGGAGAGACTTGCAAGTAGGCTCTACCCCCACTAAATGGGGTAGCGCGCATCGATCGGTACCATCCTTGAGCTTCTCCGACTTTCGGAAGGGTTAGGGTTAGGGTTAGGGATGAAAGCACATAGGAGAAAGAGATATTCTTGAATAACTTTTTTTGTGAAGGTCGGAGAGACTTGGAAAGTGGTTGCATCTGGACTAATTTGGGTCCTGCGGATCGATTGGTACCATCCCCGAGCTTGTACGACCTTCGGAAGAGGTCGACCGACGAAATTCCCCCAAATCTGAGGAGATATTCTTGAATAACTTTTTTTGTGAAGGTCGGAGAGACTTGCAAGTAGGCTCTACCCCCACTAAATGGGGTAGCGCGCATCGATCGGTACCATCCTTGAGCTTCTCCGACTTTCGGAAGGGTT
Source organism: Limanda limanda (assembly GCF_963576545.1). NCBI lineage: Eukaryota > Metazoa > Chordata > Actinopteri > Pleuronectiformes > Pleuronectidae > Limanda > Limanda limanda. The sequence continues at coordinate 33,755 of NW_026870635.1, forward strand.
AGGGTTAGGGTTAGGGATGAAAGCACATAGGAGAAAGAGATATTCTTGAATAACTTTTTTTGTGAAGGTCGGAGAGACTTGCAAGTAGGCTCTACCCCCACTAAATGGGGTAGCGCGCATCGATCGGTACCATCCTTGAGCTTCTCCGACTTTCGGAAGGGTTAGGGTTAGGGTTAGGGATGAAAGCACATAGGAGAAAGAGATATTCTTGAATAACTTTTTTTGTGAAGGTCGGAGAGACTTGGAAAGTGGTTGCATCTGGACTAATTTGGGTCCTGCGGATCGATTGGTACCATCCCCGAGCTTGTACGACCTTCGGAAGAGGTCGACCGACGAAATTCCCCCAAATCTGAGGAGATATTCTTGAATAACTTTTTTTGTGAAGGTCGGAGAGACTTGCAAGTAGGCTCTACCCCCACTAAATGGGGTTGCGCGCATCGATCGGTACCATCCTTGAGCTTCTCCGACTTTCGGAAGGGTTAGGGTTAGGGTTAGGGATGAAAGCACATAGGAGAAAGAGATATTCTTGAATAACTTTTTTTGTGAAGGTCGGAGAGACTTGCAAGTAGGCTCTACCCCCACTAAATGGGGTAGCGCGCATCGATCGGTACCATCCTTGAGCTTCTCCGACTTTCGGAAGGGTTAGGGTTAGGGTTAGGGATGAAAGCACATAGGAGAAAGAGATATTCTTGAATAACTTTTTTTGTGAAGGTCGGAGAGACTTGCAAGTAGGCTCTACCCCCACTAAATGGGGTAGCGCGCATCGATCGGTACCATCCTTGAGCTTCTCCGACTTTCGGAAGGGTTAGGGTTAGGGTTAGGGATGAAAGCACATAGGAGAAAGAGATATTCTTGAATAACTTTTTTTGTGAAGGTCGGAGAGACTTGGAAAGTGGTTGCATCTGGACTAATTTGGGTCCTGCGGATCGATTGGTACCATCCCCGAGCTTGTACGACCTTCGGAAGAGGTCGACCGACGAAATTCCCCCAAATCTGAGGAGATATTCTTGAATAACTTTTTTTGTGAAGGTCGGAGAGACTTGCAAGTAGGCTCTACCCCCACTAAATGGGGTTGCGCGCATCGATCAGTACCATCCTTGAGCTTCTCCGACTTTCGGAAGGGTTAGGGTTAGGGTTAGGGATGAAAGCACATAGGAGAAAGAGATATTCTTGAATAACTTTTTTTGTGAAGGTCGGAGAGACTTGCAAGTAGGCTCTACCCCCACTAAATGGGGTAGCGCGCATCGATCGGTACCATCCTTGAGCTTCTCCAACTTTCGGAAGGGTTAGGGTTAGGGTTAGGGATGAAAGCACATAGGAGAAAGAGATATTCTTGAATAACTTTTTTTGTGAAGGTCGGAGAGACTTGCAAGTAGGCTCTACCCCCACTAAATGGGGTTGCGCGCATCGATCGGTACCATCCTTGAGCTTCTCCGACTTTCGGAAGGGTTAGGGTTAGGGTTAGGGATGAAAGCACATAGGAGAAAGAGATATTCTTGAATAACTTTTTTTGTGAAGGTCGGAGAGACTTGCAAGTAGGCTCTACCCCCACTAAATGGGGTAGCGCGCATCGATCGGTACCATCCTTGAGCTTCTCCGACTTTCGGAAGGGTTAGGGTTAGGGTTAGGGATGAAAGCACATAGGAGAAAGAGATATTCTTGAATAACTTTTTTTGTGAAGGTCGGAGAGACTTGGAAAGTGGTTGCATCTGGACTAATTTGGGTCCTGCAGATCGATTGGTACCATCCCCGAGCTTGTACGACCTTCGGAAGAGGTCGACCGACGAAATTCCCCCAAAATCTGAGGAGATATTCTTGAATAACTTTTTTTGTGAAGGTCGGAGAGACTTGCAAGTAGGCTCTACCCCCACTAAATGGGGTTGCGCGCATCGATCAGTACCATCCTTGAGCTTCTCCGACTTTCGGAAGGGTTAGGGTTAGGGTTAGGGATGAAAGCACATAGGAGAAAGAGATATTCTTGAATAACTTTTTTTGTGAAGGTCGGAGAGACTTGCAAGTAGGCTCTACCCCCACTAAATGGGGTAGCGCGCATCGATCAGTACCATCCTTGAGCTTCTCCGACTTTCGGAAGGGTTAGGGTTAGGGTTAGGGATGAAAGCACATAGGAGAAAGAGATATTCTTGAATAACTTTTTTTGTGAAGGTCGGAGAGACTTGCAAGTAGGCTCTACCCCCACTAAATGGGGTTGCGCGCATCGATCGGTACCATCCTTGAGCTTCTCCGACTTTCGGAAGGGTTAGGGTTAGGGTTAGGGATGAAAGCACATAGGAGAAAGAGATATTCTTGAATAACTTTTTTTGTGAAGGTCGGAGAGACTTGCAAGTAGGCTCTACCCCCACTAAATGGGGTAGCGCGCATCGATCGGTACCATCCTTGAGCTTCTCCGACTTTCGGAAGGGTTAGGGTTAGGGTTAGGGATGAAAGCACATAGGAGAAAGAGATATTCTTGAATAACTTTTTTTGTGAAGGTCGGAGAGACTTGGAAAGTGGTTGCATCTGGACTAATTTGGGTCCTGCGGATCGATTGGTACCATCCCCGAGCTTGTACGACCTTCGGAAGAGGTCGACCGACGAAATTCCCCCAAATCTGAGGAGATATTCTTGAATAACTTTTTTTGTGAAGGTCGGAGAGACTTGCAAGTAGGCTCTACCCCCACTAAATGGGGTAGCGCGCATCGATCGGTACCATCCTTGAGCTTCTCCGACTTTCGGAAGGGTTAGGGTTAGGGTTAGGGATGAAAGCACATAGGAGAAAGAGATATTCTTGAATAACTTTTTTTGTGAAGGTCGGAGAGACTTGCAAGTAGGCTCTACGCCCACTAAATGGGGTAGCGCGCATCGATCGGTACCATCCTTGAGCTTCTCCGACTTTCGGAAGGGTTAGGGTTAGGGTTAGGGATGAAAGCACATAGGAGAAAGAGATATTCTTGAATAACTTTTTTTGTGAAGGTCGGAGAGACTTGCAAGTAGGCTCTACCCCCACTAAATGGGGTAGCGCGCATCGATCGGTACTATCCTTGAGCTTCTCCGACTTTCGGAAGGGTTAGGGTTAGGGTTAGGGATGAAAGCACATAGGAGAAAGAGATATTCTTGAATAACTTTTTTTGTGAAGGTCGGAGAGACTTGGAAAGTGGTTGCATCTGGACTAATTTGGGTCCTGCGGATCGATTGGTACCATTCCCGAGCTTGTACGACCTTCGGAAGAGGTCGACCGACGAAATTCCCCCAAATCTGAGGAGATATTCTTGAATAACTTTTTTTGTGAAGGTCGGAGAGACTTGCAAGTAGGCTCTACCCCCACTAAATGGGGTAGCGCGCATCGATCGGTACCATCCTTGAGCTTCTCCGACTTTCGGAAGGGTTAGGGTTAGGGTTAGGGATGAAAGCACATAGGAGAAAGAGATATTCTTGAATAACTTTTTTTGTGAAGGTCGGAGAGACTTGCAAGTAGGCTCTACCCCCACTAAATGGGGTAGCGCGCATCGATCGGTACCATCCTTGAGCTTCTTTGACTTTCGGAAGGGTTAGGGTTAGGGTTAGGGATGAAAGCACATAGGAGAAAGAGATATTCTTGAATAACTTTTTTTGTGAAGGTCGGAGAGACTTGGAAAGTGGTTGCATCTGGACTAATTTGGGTCCTGCGGATCGATTGGTACCATCCCCGAGCTTGTACGACCTTCGGAAGAGGTCGACCGACGAAATTCCCCCAAATCTGAGGAGATATTCTTGAATAACTTTTTTTGTGAAGGTCGGAGAGACTTGCAAGTAGGCTCTACCCCCACTAAATGGGGTTGCGCGCATCGATCGGTACCATCCTTGAGCTTCTCCGACTTTTGGAAGGGTTAGGGTTAGGGTTAGGGATGAAAGCACATAGGAGAAAGAGATATTCTTGAATAACTTTTTTTGTGAAGGTCGGAGAGACTTGCAAGTAGGCTCTACCCCCACTAAATGGGGTAGCGCGCATCGATCGGTACCATCCTTGAGCTTCTCCGACTTTCGGAAGGGTTAGGGTTAGGGTTAGGGATGAAAGCACATAGGAGAAAGAGATATTCTTGAATAACTTTTTTTGTGAAGGTCGGAGAGACTTGGAAAGTGGTTGCATCTGGACTAATTTGGGTCCTGCGGATCGATTGGTACCATCCCCGAGCTTGTACGACCTTCGGAAGAGGTCGACCGACGAAATTCCCCCAAATCTGAGGAGATATTCTTGAATAACTTTTTTTGTGAAGGTCGGAGAGACTTGCAAGTAGGCTCTACCCCCACTAAATGGGGTTGCGCGCATCGATCGGTACCATCCTTGAGCTTCTCCGACTTTTGGAAGGGTTAGGGTTAGGGTTAGGGATGAAAGCACATAGGAGAAAGAGATATTCTTGAATAACTTTTTTTGTGAAGGTCGGAGAGACTTGCAAGTAGGCTCTACCCCCACTAAATGGGGTAGCGCGCATCGATCGGTACCATCCTTGAGCTTCTCCGACTTTCGGAAGGGTTAGGGTTAGGGTTAGGGATGAAAGCACATAGGAGAAAGAGATATTCTTGAATAACTTTTTTTGTGAAGGTCGGAGAGACTTGGAAAGTGGTTGCATCTGGACTAATTTGGGTCCTGCGGATCGATTGGTACCATCCCCGAGCTTGTACGACCTTTGGAAGAGGTCGACCGACGAAATTCCCCCAAATCTGAGGAGATATTCTTGAATAACTTTTTTTGTGAAGGTCGGAGAGACTTGCAAGTAGGCTCTACCCCCACTAAATGGGGTTGCGCGCATCGATCAGTACCATCCTTGAGCTTCTCCGACTTTCGGAAGGGTTAGGGTTAGGGTTAGGGATGAAAGCACATAGGAGAAAGAGATATTCTTGAATAACTTTTTTTGTGAAGGTCGGAGAGACTTGCAAGTAGGCTCTACCCCCACTAAATGGGGTAGCGCGCATCGATCGGTACCATCCTTGAGCTTCTCCGACTTTCGGAAGGGTTAGGGTTAGGGTTAGGGATGAAAGCACATAGGAGAAAGAGATATTCTTGAATAACTTTTTTTGTGAAGGTCGGAGAGACTTGCAAGTAGGCTCTACCCCCACTAAATGGGGTAGCGCGCATCGATCGGTACCATCCTTGAGCTTCTCCGACTTTCGGAAGGGTTAGGGTTAGGGTTAGGGATGAAAGCACATAGGAGAAAGAGATATTCTTGAATAACTTTTTTTGTGAAGGTCGGAGAGACTTGCAAGTAGGCTCTACCCCCACTAAATGGGGTTGCGCGCATCGATCGGTACCATCCTTGAGCTTCTCCGACTTTTGGAAGGGTTAGGGTTAGGGTTAGGGATGAAAGCACATAGGAGAAAGAGATATTCTTGAATAACTTTTTTTGTGAAGGTCGGAGAGACTTGCAAGTAGGCTCTACCCCCACTAAATGGGGTAGCGCGCATCGATCGGTACCATCCTTGAGCTTCTCCGACTTTCGGAAGGGTTAGGGTTAGGGTTAGGGATGAAAGCACATAGGAGAAAGAGATATTCTTGAATAACTTTTTTTGTGAAGGTCGGAGAGACTTGGAAAGTGGTTGCATCTGGACTAATTTGGGTCCTGCGGATCGATTGGTACCATCCCCGAGCTTGTACGACCTTCGGAAGAGGTCGACCGACGAAATTCCCCCAAATCTGAGGAGATATTCTTGAATAACTTTTTTTGTGAAGGTCGGAGAGACTTGCAAGTAGGCTCTACCCCCACTAAATGGGGTTGCGCGCATCGATCGGTACCATCCTTGAGCTTCTCCGACTTTTGGAAGGGTTAGGGTTAGGGTTAGGGATGAAAGCACATAGGAGAAAGAGATATTCTTGAATAACTTTTTTTGTGAAGGTCGGAGAGACTTGCAAGTAGGCTCTACCCCCACTAAATGGGGTAGCGCGCATCGATCGGTACCATCCTTGAGCTTCTCCGACTTTCGGAAGGGTTAGGGTTAGGGTTAGGGATGAAAGCACATAGGAGAAAGAGATATTCTTGAATAACTTTTTTTGTGAAGGTCGGAGAGACTTGGAAAGTGGTTGCATCTGGACTAATTTGGGTCCTGCGGATCGATTGGTACCATCCCCGAGCTTGTACGACCTTTGGAAGAGGTCGACCGACGAAATTCCCCCAAATCTGAGGAGATATTCTTGAATAACTTTTTTTGTGAAGGTCGGAGAGACTTGCAAGTAGGCTCTACCCCCACTAAATGGGGTTGCGCGCATCGATCAGTACCATCCTTGAGCTTCTCCGACTTTCGGAAGGGTTAGGGTTAGGGTTAGGGATGAAAGCACATAGGAGAAAGAGATATTCTTGAATAACTTTTTTTGTGAAGGTCGGAGAGACTTGCAAGTAGGCTCTACCCCCACTAAATGGGGTAGCGCGCATCGATCGGTACCATCCTTGAGCTTCTCCGACTTTCGGAAGGGTTAGGGTTAGGGTTAGGGATGAAAGCACATAGGAGAAAGAGATATTCTTGAATAACTTTTTTTGTGAAGGTCGGAGAGACTTGCAAGTAGGCTCTACCCCCACTAAATGGGGTAGCGCGCATCGATCGGTACCATCCTTGAGCTTCTCCGACTTTCGGAAGGGTTAGGGTTAGGGTTAGGGATGAAAGCACATAGGAGAAAGAGATATTCTTGAATAACTTTTTTTGTGAAGGTCGGAGAGACTTGCAAGTAGGCTCTGCCCCCACTAAATGGGGTAGCGCGCATCGATCGGTACCATCCTTGAGCTTCTCCGACTTTCGGAAGGGTTAGGGTTAGGGTTAGGGATGAAAGCACATAGGAGAAAGAGATATTCTTGAATAACTTTTTTTGTGAAGGTCGGAGAGACTTGGAAAGTGGTTGCATCTGGACTAATTTGGGTCCTGCGGATCGATTGGTACCATCCCCGAGCTTGTACGACCTTCGGAAGAGGTCGACCGACGAAATTCCCCCAAATCTGAGGAGATATTCTTGAATAACTTTTTTTGTGAAGGTCTGAGAGACTTGCAAGTAGGCTCTACCCCCACTAAATGGGGTAGCGCGCATCGATCGGTACCATCCTTGAGCTTCTCCGACTTTCGGAAGGGTTAGGGTTAGGGATGAAAGCACATAGGAGAAAGAGATATTCTTGAATAACTTTTTTTGTGAAGGTCGGAGAGACTTGCAAGTAGGCTCTACCCCCACTAAATGGGGTAGCGCGCATCGATCGGTACCATCCTTGAGCTTCTCCGACTTTCGGAAGGGTTAGGGTTAGGGTTAGGGATGAAAGCACATAGGAGAAAGAGATATTCTTGAATAACTTTTTTTGTGAAGGTCGGAGAGACTTGGAAAGTGGTTGCATCTGGACTAATTTGGGTCCTGCGGATCGATTGGTACCATCCCCGAGCTTGTACGACCTTCGGAAGAGGTCGACCGACGAAATTCCCCCAAATCTGAGGAGATATTCTTGAATAACTTTTTTTGTGAAGGTCGGAGAGACTTGCAAGTAGGCTCTACCCCCACTAAATGGGGTTGCGCGCATCGATCGGTACCATCCTTGAGCTTCTCCGACTTTCGGAAGGGTTAGGGTTAGGGTTAGGGATGAAAGCACATAGGAGAAAGAGATATTCTTGAATAACTTTTTTTGTGAAGGTCGGAGAGACTTGCAAGTAGGCTCTACCCCCACTAAATGGGGTAGCGCGCATCGATCGGTACCATCCTTGAGCTTCTCCGACTTTCGGAAGGGTTAGGGTTAGGGTTAGGGATGAAAGCACATAGGAGAAAGAGATATTCTTGAATAACTTTTTTTGTGAAGGTCGGAGAGACTTGGAAAGTGGTTGCATCTGGACTAATTTGGGTCCTGCGGATCGATTGGTACCATCCCCGAGCTTGTACGACCTTCGGAAGAGGTCGACCGACGAAATTCCCCCAAATCTGAGGAGATATTCTTGAATTACTTTTTTTGTGAAGGTCGGAGAGACTTGCAAGTAGGCTCTACCCCCACTAAATGGGGTTGCGCGCATCGATCGGTACCATCCTTGAGCTTCTCCGACTTTCGGAAGGGTTAGGGTTAGGGTTAGGGATGAAAGCACATAGGAGAAAGAGATATTCTTGAATAACTTTTTTTGTGAAGGTCGGAGAGACTTGCAAGTAGGCTCTACCCCCACTAAATGGGGTAGCGCGCATCGATCGGTACCATCCTTGAGCTTCTCCGACTTTCGGAAGGGTTAGGGTTAGGGTTAGGGATGAAAGCACATAGGAGAAAGAGATATTCTTGAATAACTTTTTTTGTGAAGGTCGGAGAGACTTGGAAAGTGGTTGCATCTGGACTAATTTGGGTCCTGCGGATCGATTGGTACCATCCCCGAGCTTGTACGACCTTCGGAAGAGGTCGACCGACGAAATTCCCCCAAATCTGAGGAGATATTCTTGAATAACTTTTTTTGTGAAGGTCGGAGAGACTTGCAAGTAGGCTCTACCCCCACTAAATGGGGTTGCGCGCATCGATCGGTACCATCCTTGAGCTTCTCCGACTTTTGGAAGGGTTAGGGTTAGGGTTAGGGATGAAAGCACATAGGAGAAAGAGATATTCTTGAATAACTTTTTTTGTGAAGGTCGGAGAGACTTGCAAGTAGGCTCTACCCCCACTAAATGGGGTAGCGCGCATCGATCGGTACCATCCTTGAGCTTCTCCGACTTTCGGAAGGGTTAGGGTTAGGGTTAGGGATGAAAGCACATAGGAGAAAGAGATATTCTTGAATAACTTTTTTTGTGAAGGTCGGAGAGACTTGGAAAGTGGTTGCATCTGGACTAATTTGGGTCCTGCGGATCGATTGGTACCATCCCCGAGCTTGTACGACCTTCGGAAGAGGTCGACCGACGAAATTCCCCCAAATCTGAGGAGATATTCTTGAATAACTTTTTTTGTGAAGGTCGGAGAGACTTGCAAGTAGGCTCTACCCCCACTAAATGGGGTTGCGCGCATCGATCAGTACCATCCTTGAGCTTCTCCGACTTTCGGAAGGGTTAGGGTTAGGGTTAGGGATGAAAGCACATAGGAGAAAGAGATATTCTTGAATAACTTTTTTTGTGAAGGTCGGAGAGACTTGCAAGTAGGCTCTACCCCCACTAAATGGGGTAGCGCGCATCGATCGGTACCATCCTTGAGCTTCTCCGACTTTCGGAAGGGTTAGGGTTAGGGTTAGGGATGAAAGCACATAGGAGAAAGAGATATTCTTGAATAACTTTTTTTGTGAAGGTCGGAGAGACTTGCAAGTAGGCTCTACCCCCACTAAATGGGGTAGCGCGCATCGATCGGTACCATCCTTGAGCTTCTCCGACTTTCGGAAGGGTTAGGGTTAGGGTTAGGGATGAAAGCACATAGGAGAAAGAGATATTCTTGAATAACTTTTTTTGTGAAGGTCGGAGAGACTTGCAAGTAGGCTCTGCCCCCACTAAATGGGGTAGCGCGCATCGATCGGTACCATCCTTGAGCTTCTCCGACTTTCGGAAGGGTTAGGGTTAGGGTTAGGGATGAAAGCACATAGGAGAAAGAGATATTCTTGAATAACTTTTTTTGTGAAGGTCGGAGAGACTTGGAAAGTGGTTGCATCTGGACTAATTTGGGTCCTGCGGATCGATTGGTACCATCCCCGAGCTTGTACGACCTTCGGAAGAGGTCGACCGACGAAATTCCCCCAAATCTGAGGAGATATTCTTGAATTACTTTTTTTGTGAAGGTCGGAGAGACTTGCAAGTAGGCTCTACCCCCACTAAATGGGGTTGCGCGCATCGATCGGTACCATCCTTGAGCTTCTCCGACTTTCGGAAGGGTTAGGGTTAGGGTTAGGGATGAAAGCACATAGGAGAAAGAGATATTCTTGAATAACTTTTTTTGTGAAGGTCGGAGAGACTTGCAAGTAGGCTCTACCCCCACTAAATGGGGTTGCGCGCATCGATCAGTACCATCCTTGAGCTTCTCCGACTTTCGGAAGGGTTAGGGTTAGGGTTAGGGATGAAAGCACATAGGAGAAAGAGATATTCTTGAATAACTTTTTTTGTGAAGGTCGGAGAGACTTGCAAGTAGGCTCTACCCCCACTAAATGTGGTAGCGCGCATCGATCGGTACCATCCTTGAGCTTCTCCGACTTTCGGAAGGGTTAGGGTTAGGGTTAGGGATGAAAGCACATAGGAGAAAGAGATATTCTTGAATAACTTTTTGTGAAGGTCGGAGAGACTTGCAAGTAGGCTCTACCCCCACTAAATGGGGTAGCGCGCATCGATCGGTACCATCCTTGAGCTTCTCCGACTTTCGGAAGGGTTAGGGTTAGGGTTAGGGATGAAAGCACATAGGAGAAAGAGATATTCTTGAATAACTTTTTTTGTGAAGGTCGGAGAGACTTGCAAGTAGGCTCTACCCCCACTAAATGGGGTAGCGCGCATCGATCGGTACCATCCTTGAGCTTCTCCGACTTTCGGAAGGGTTAGGGTTAGGGTTAGGGATGAAAGCACATAGGAGAAAGAGATATTCTTGAATAACTTTTTTTGTGAAGGTCGGAGAGACTTGGAAAGTGGTTGCATCTGGACTAATTTGGGTCTTGCGGATCGATTGGTACCATCCCCGAGCTTGTACGACCTTCGGAAGAGGTCGACCGACGAAATTCCCCCAAATCTGAGGAGATATTCTTGAATAACTTTTTTTGTGAAGGTCGGAGAGACTTGCAAGTAGGCTCTACCCCCACTAAATGGGGTTGCGCGCATCGATCGGTACCATCCTTGAGCTTCTCCGACTTTCGGAAGGGTTAGGGTTAGGGTTAGGGATGAAAGCACATAGGAGAAAGAGATATTCTTGAATAACTTTTTTTGTGAAGGTCGGAGAGACTTGCAAGTAGGCTCTGCCCCCACTAAATGGGGTAGCGCGCATCGATCGGTACCATCCTTGAGCTTCTCCGACTTTCGGAAGGGTTAGGGTTAGGGTTAGGGATGAAAGCACATAGGAGAAAGAGATATTCTTGAATAACTTTTTTTGTGAAGGTCGGAGAGACTTGGAAAGTGGTTGCATCTGGACTAATTTGGGTCCTGCGGATCGATTGGTACCATCCCCGAGCTTGTACGACCTTCGGAAGAGGTCGACCGACGAAATTCCCCCAAATCTGAGGAGATATTCTTGAATAACTTTTTTTGTGAAGGTCTGAGAGACTTGCAAGTAGGCTCTACCCCCACTAAATGGGGTAGCGCGCATCGATCGGTACCATCCTTGAGCTTCTCCGACTTTCGGAAGGGTTAGGGTTAGGGATGAAAGCACATAGGAGAAAGAGATATTCTTGAATAACTTTTTTTGTGAAGGTCGGAGAGACTTGCAAGTAGGCTCTACCCCCACTAAATGGGGTAGCGCGCATCGATCGGTACCATCCTTGAGCTTCTCCGACTTTCGGAAGGGTTAGGGTTAGGGTTAGGGATGAAAGCACATAGGAGAAAGAGATATTCTTGAATAACTTTTTTTGTGAAGGTCGGAGAGACTTGGAAAGTGGTTGCATCTGGACTAATTTGGGTCCTGCGGATCGATTGGTACCATCCCCGAGCTTGTACGACCTTCGGAAGAGGTCGACCGACGAAATTCCCCCAAATCTGAGGAGATATTCTTGAATTACTTTTTTTGTGAAGGTCGGAGAGACTTGCAAGTAGGCTCTACCCCCACTAAATGGGGTTGCGCGCATCGATCGGTACCATCCTTGAGCTTCTCCGACTTTCGGAAGGGTTAGGGTTAGGGTTAGGGATGAAAGCACATAGGAGAAAGAGATATTCTTGAATAACTTTTTTTGTGAAGGTCGGAGAGACTTGCAAGTAGGCTCTACCCCCACTAAATGGGGTAGCGCGCATCGATCGGTACCATCCTTGAGCTTCTCCGACTTTCGGAAGGGTTAGGGTTAGGGTTAGGGATGAAAGCACATAGGAGAAAGAGATATTCTTGAATAACTTTTTTTGTGAAGGTCGGAGAGACTTGCAAGTAGGCTCTGCCCCCACTAAATGGGGTAGCGCGCATCGATCGGTACCATCCTTGAGCTTCTCCGACTTTCGGAAGGGTTAGGGTTAGGGTTAGGGATGAAAGCACATAGGAGAAAGAGATATTCTTGAATAACTTTTTTTGTGAAGGTCGGAGAGACTTGGAAAGTGGTTGCATCTGGACTAATTTGGGTCCTGCGGATCGATTGGTACCATCCCCGAGCTTGTACGACCTTCGGAAGAGGTCGACCGACGAAATTCCCCCAAATCTGAGGAGATATTCTTGAATTACTTTTTTTGTGAAGGTCTGAGAGACTTGCAAGTAGGCTCTACCCCCACTAAATGGGGTAGCGCGCATCGATCGGTACCATCCTTGAGCTTCTCCGACTTTCGGAAGGGTTAGGGTTAGGGATGAAAGCACATAGGAGAAAGAGATATTCTTGAATAACTTTTTTTGTGAAGGTCGGAGAGACTTGCAAGTAGGCTCTACCCCCACTAAATGGGGTTGCGCGCATCGATCGGTACCATCCTTGAGCTTCTCCGACTTTTGGAAGGGTTAGGGTTAGGGTTAGGGATGAAAGCACATAGGAGAAAGAGATATTCTTGAATAACTTTTTTTGTGAAGGTCGGAGAGACTTGCAAGTAGGCTCTACCCCCACTAAATGGGGTAGCGCGCATCGATCGGTACCATCCTTGAGCTTCTCCGACTTTCGGAAGGGTTAGGGTTAGGGTTAGGGATGAAAGCACATAGGAGAAAGAGATATTCTTGAATAACTTTTTTTGTGAAGGTCGGAGAGACTTGGAAAGTGGTTGCATCTGGACTAATTTGGGTCCTGCGGATCGATTGGTACCATCCCCGAGCTTGTACGACCTTCGGAAGAGGTCGACCGACGAAATTCCCCCAAATCTGAGGAGATATTCTTGAATAACTTTTTTTGTGAAGGTCGGAGAGACTTGCAAGTAGGCTCTACCCCCACTAAATGGGGTTGCGCGCATCGATCAGTACCATCCTTGAGCTTCTCCGACTTTCGGAAGGGTTAGGGTTAGGGTTAGGGATGAAAGCACATAGGAGAAAGAGATATTCTTGAATAACTTTTTTTGTGAAGGTCGGAGAGACTTGCAAGTAGGCTCTACCCCCACTAAATGGGGTAGCGCGCATCGATCGGTACCATCCTTGAGCTTCTCCGACTTTCGGAAGGGTTAGGGTTAGGGTTAGGGATGAAAGCACATAGGAGAAAGAGATATTCTTGAATAACTTTTTTTGTGAAGGTCGGAGAGACTTGCAAGTAGGCTCTACCCCCACTAAATGGGGTAGCGCGCATCGATCGGTACCATCCTTGAGCTTCTCCGACTTTCGGAAGGGTTAGGGTTAGGGTTAGGGATGAAAGCACATAGGAGAAAGAGATATTCTTGAATAACTTTTTTTGTGAAGGTCGGAGAGACTTGCAAGTAGGCTCTGCCCCCACTAAATGGGGTAGCGCGCATCGATCGGTACCATCCTTGAGCTTCTCCGACTTTCGGAAGGGTTAGGGTTAGGGTTAGGGATGAAAGCACATAGGAGAAAGAGATATTCTTGAATAACTTTTTTTGTGAAGGTCGGAGAGACTTGGAAAGTGGTTGCATCTGGACTAATTTGGGTCCTGCGGATCGATTGGTACCATCCCCGAGCTTGTACGACCTTCGGAAGAGGTCGACCGACGAAATTCCCCCAAATCTGAGGAGATATTCTTGAATAACTTTTTTTGTGAAGGTCTGAGAGACTTGCAAGTAGGCTCTACCCCCACTAAATGGGGTAGCGCGCATCGATCGGTACCATCCTTGAGCTTCTCCGACTTTCGGAAGGGTTAGGGTTAGGGTTAGGGATGAAAGCACATAGGAGAAAGAGATATTCTTGAATAACTTTTTTTGTGAAGGTCGGAGAGACTTGGAAAGTGGTTGCATCTGGACTAATTTGGGTCCTGCGGATCGATTGGTACCATCCCCGAGCTTGTACGACCTTTGGAAGAGGTCGACCGACGAAATTCCCCCAAATCTGAGGAGATATTCTTGAATTACTTTTTTTGTGAAGGTCGGAGAGACTTGCAAGTAGGCTCTACCCCCACTAAATGGGGTTGCGCGCATCGATCGGTACCATCCTTGAGCTTCTCCGACTTTCGGAAGGGTTAGGGTTAGGGTTAGGGATGAAAGCACATAGGAGAAAGAGATATTCTTGAATAACTTTTTTTGTGAAGGTCGGAGAGACTTGCAAGTAGGCTCTACCCCCACTAAATGGGGTAGCGCGCATCGATCGGTACCATCCTTGAGCTTCTCCGACTTTCGGAAGGGTTAGGGTTAGGGTTAGGGATGAAAGCACATAGGAGAAAGAGATATTCTTGAATAACTTTTTTTGTGAAGGTCGGAGAGACTTGCAAGTAGGCTCTGCCCCCACTAAATGGGGTAGCGCGCATCGATCGGTACCATCCTTGAGCTTCTCCGACTTTCGGAAGGGTTAGGGTTAGGGTTAGGGATGAAAGCACATAGGAGAAAGAGATATTCTTGAATAACTTTTTTTGTGAAGGTCGGAGAGACTTGGAAAGTGGTTGCATCTGGACTAATTTGGGTCCTGCGGATCGATTGGTACCATCCCCGAGCTTGTACGACCTTCGGAAGAGGTCGACCGACGAAATTCCCCCAAATCTGAGGAGATATTCTTGAATTACTTTTTTTGTGAAGGTCGGAGAGACTTGCAAGTAGGCTCTACCCCCACTAAATGGGGTTGCGCGCATCGATCGGTACCATCCTTGAGCTTCTCCGACTTTCGGAAGGGTTAGGGTTAGGGTTAGGGATGAAAGCACATAGGAGAAAGAGATATTCTTGAATAACTTTTTTTGTGAAGGTCGGAGAGACTTGCAAGTAGGCTCTACCCCCACTAAATGGGGTTGCGCGCATCGATCAGTACCATCCTTGAGCTTCTCCGACTTTCGGAAGGGTTAGGGTTAGGGTTAGGGATGAAAGCACATAGGAGAAAGAGATATTCTTGAATAACTTTTTTTGTGAAGGTCGGAGAGACTTGCAAGTAGGCTCTACCCCCACTAAATGTGGTAGCGCGCATCGATCGGTACCATCCTTGAGCTTCTCCGACTTTCGGAAGGGTTAGGGTTAGGGTTAGGGATGAAAGCACATAGGAGAAAGAGATATTCTTGAATAACTTTTTGTGAAGGTCGGAGAGACTTGCAAGTAGGCTCTACCCCCACTAAATGGGGTAGCGCGCATCGATCGGTACCATCCTTGAGCTTCTCCGACTTTCGGAAGGGTTAGGGTTAGGGTTAGGGATGAAAGCACATAGGAGAAAGAGATATTCTTGAATAACTTTTTTTGTGAAGGTCGGAGAGACTTGCAAGTAGGCTCTACCCCCACTAAATGGGGTAGCGCGCATCGATCGGTACCATCCTTGAGCTTCTCCGACTTTCGGAAGGGTTAGGGTTAGGGTTAGGGATGAAAGCACATAGGAGAAAGAGATATTCTTGAATAACTTTTTTTGTGAAGGTCGGAGAGACTTGGAAAGTGGTTGCATCTGGACTAATTTGGGTCTTGCGGATCGATTGGTACCATCCCCGAGCTTGTACGACCTTCGGAAGAGGTCGACCGACGAAATTCCCCCAAATCTGAGGAGATATTCTTGAATAACTTTTTTTGTGAAGGTCGGAGAGACTTGCAAGTAGGCTCTACCCCCACTAAATGGGGTTGCGCGCATCGATCGGTACCATCCTTGAGCTTCTCCGACTTTCGGAAGGGTTAGGGTTAGGGTTAGGGATGAAAGCACATAGGAGAAAGAGATATTCTTGAATAACTTTTTTTGTGAAGGTCGGAGAGACTTGCAAGTAGGCTCTGCCCCCACTAAATGGGGTAGCGCGCATCGATCGGTACCATCCTTGAGCTTCTCCGACTTTCGGAAGGGTTAGGGTTAGGGTTAGGGATGAAAGCACATAGGAGAAAGAGATATTCTTGAATAACTTTTTTTGTGAAGGTCGGAGAGACTTGGAAAGTGGTTGCATCTGGACTAATTTGGGTCCTGCGGATCGATTGGTACCATCCCCGAGCTTGTACGACCTTCGGAAGAGGTCGACCGACGAAATTCCCCCAAATCTGAGGAGATATTCTTGAATAACTTTTTTTGTGAAGGTCTGAGAGACTTGCAAGTAGGCTCTACCCCCACTAAATGGGGTAGCGCGCATCGATCGGTACCATCCTTGAGCTTCTCCGACTTTCGGAAGGGTTAGGGTTAGGGATGAAAGCACATAGGAGAAAGAGATATTCTTGAATAACTTTTTTTGTGAAGGTCGGAGAGACTTGCAAGTAGGCTCTACCCCCACTAAATGGGGTAGCGCGCATCGATCGGTACCATCCTTGAGCTTCTCCGACTTTCGGAAGGGTTAGGGTTAGGGTTAGGGATGAAAGCACATAGGAGAAAGAGATATTCTTGAATAACTTTTTTTGTGAAGGTCGGAGAGACTTGGAAAGTGGTTGCATCTGGACTAATTTGGGTCCTGCGGATCGATTGGTACCATCCCCGAGATTGTACGCCTTCGGAGAGGTCGACCGACGAAATTCCCCCAAATCTGAGGAGATATTCTTGAATTACTTTTTTTGTGAAGGTCGGAGAGACTTGCAAGTAGGCTCTACCCCCACTAAATGGGGTTGCGCGCATCGATCGGTACCATCCTTTGAGCTTCTCCGACTTTCGGAAGGGTTAGGGTTAGGGTTAGGGATGAAAGCACATAGGAGAAAGAGATATTCTTGAATAACTTTTTTTGTGAGGTCGGAGAGACTGCAAGTAGGCTCTACCCCCACTAAATGGGGTAGCGCGCATCGATCGGTACCATCCTTGAGCTTCTCCGACTTTCGGAAGGGTTAGGGTTAGGGTTAAGGGAGAAAGCACATAGGAAAAGAGATATTCTTGAATAACTTTTTTTGTGAAGGTCGGAGAGACTTGCAAGTAGGCTCTGCCCCCACTAAATGGGGTAGCGCGCATCGATCGGTACCATCCTTGAGCTTCTCCGACTTTCGGAAGGGTTAGGGTTAGGGTTAGGGATGAAAGCACATAGGAGAAAGAGATATTCTTGAA
>NW_026870636.1:0-68356 GCF_963576545.1 Limanda limanda
CCACTAAATGGGGTAGCGGCGCATCGATCGGTACCATCCTTGAGCTTCTCCGACTTCGGAAGGGTTAGGGTTAGGGTTAGGGATGAAAGCACATAGGAGAAAGAGATATTCTTGAATAACTTTTTTTGTGAAGGTCGGAGAGACTTGCAAGTAGGCTCTACCCCCACTAAATGGGGTAGCGCGCATCGATCGGTACCATCCTTGAGCTTCTCCGACTTTCGGAAGGGTTAGGGTTAGGGATGAAAGCACATAGGAGAAAGAGATATTCTTGAATAACTTTTTTTGTGAAGGTCGGAGAGACTTGAAAAGTGGTTGCATCTGGACTAATTTGGGTCCTGCGGATCGATTGGTAACATCCCCGAGCTTGTACGACCTTCGGAAGAGGTCGACCGACGAAATTCCCCCAAATCTGAGGAGATATTCTTGAATAACTTTTTTTGTGAAGGTCGGAGAGACTTGCAAGTAGGCTCTACCCCCACTAAATGGGGTTGCGCGCATCGATCAGTACCATCCTTGAGCTTCTCCGACTTTCGGAAGGGTTAGGGTTAGGGTTAGGGATGAAAGCACATAGGAGAAAGAGATATTCTTGAATAACTTTTTTTGTGAAGGTCGGAGAGACTTGGAAAGTGGTTGCATCTGGACTAATTTGGGTCCTGCAGATCGATTGGTACCATCCCCGAGCTTGTACGACCTTCGGAAGAGGTCGACCGACGAAATTCCCCCAAATCTGAGGAGATATTCTTGAATAACTTTTTTTGTGAAGGTCGGAGAGACTTGCAAGTAGGCTCTACCCCCACTAAATGGGGTAGCGCGCATCGATCGGTACCATCCTTGAGCTTCTCCGACTTTCGGAAGGGTTAGGGTTAGGGTTAGGGATGAAAGCACATAGGAGAAAGAGATATTCTTGAATAACTTTTTTTGTGAAGGTCGGAGAGACTTGCAAGTAGGCTCTACCCCCACTAAATGGGGTAGCGCGCATCGATCGGTACCATCCTTGAGCTTCTCCGACTTTCGGAAGGGTTAGGGTTAGGGTTAGGGATGAAAGCACGTAGGAGAAAGAGATATTCTTGAATAACTTTTTTTGTGAAGGTCGGAGAGACTTGAAAAGTGGTTGCATCTGGACTAATTTGGGTCCTGCGGATCGATTGGTACCATCCCCGAGCTTGTACGACCTTCGGAAGAGGTCGACCGACGAAATTCCCCCAAATCTGAGGAGATATTCTTGAATAACTTTTTTTGTGAAGGTCGGAGAGACTTGCAAGTAGGCTCTACCCCCACTAAATGGGGTTGCGCGCATCGATCAGTACCATCCTTGAGCTTCTCCGACTTTCGGAAGGGTTAGGGTTAGGGTTAGGGATGAAAGCACATAGGAGAAAGAGATATTCTTGAATAACTTTTTTTGTGAAGGTCGGAGAGACTTGGAAAGTGGTTGCATCTGGACTAATTTGGGTCCTGCGGATCGATTGGTACCATCCCCGAGCTTGTACGACCTTCGGAAGAGGTCGACCGACGAAATTCCCCCAAATCTGAGGAGATATTCTTGAATAACTTTTTTTGTGAAGGTCGGAGAGACTTGCAAGTAGGCTCTACCCCCACTAAATGGGGTTGCGCGCATCGATCAGTACCATCCTTGAGCTTCTCCGACTTTCGGAAGGGTTAGGGTTAGGGTTAGGGATGAAAGCACATAGGAGAAAGAGATATTCTTGAATAACTTTTTTTGTGAAGGTCGGAGAGACTTGCAAGTAGGCTCTACCCCCACTAAATGGGGTAGCGCGCATCGATCGGTACCATCCTTGAGCTTCTCCGACTTTCGGAAGGGTTAGGGTTAGGGTTAGGGATGAAAGCACATAGGAGAAAGAGATATTCTTGAATAACTTTTTTTGTGAAGGTCGGAGAGACTTGCAAGTAGGCTCTACCCCCACTAAATGGGGTAGCGCGCATCGATCGGTACCATCCTTGAGCTTCTCCGACTTTCGGAAGGGTTAGGTTAGGGATGAAAGCACATAGGAGAAAGAGATATTCTTGAATAACTTTTTTTGTGAAGGTCGGAGAGACTTGCAAGTAGGCTCTACCCCCACTAAATGGGGGTAGCGCGCATCGATCGGTACCATCCTTGAGCTTCTCCGACTTTCGGAAGGGTTAGGGTTAGGGTTAGGATGAAAGCACATAGGAGAAAGAGATATTCTTGAATAACTTTTTTTGTGAAGGTCGGAGAGACTTGGAAAGTGGTTGCATCTGGACTAATTTGGGTCCTGCGGATCGATTGGTACCATCCCCGAGCTTGTACGACCTTCGGAAGAGGTCGACCGACGAAATTCCCCCAAATCTGAGGAGATATTCTTGAATAACTTTTTTTTGTGAAGGTCGGAGAGACTTGCAAGTAGGCTCTACCCCCACTAAATGGGGTTGCGCGCATCGATCGGTACCATCTTTGAGCTTCTCCGACTTTCGGAAGGGTTAGGGTTAGGGTTAGGGATGAAAGCACATAGGAGAAAGAGATATTCTTGAATAACTTTTTTTGTGAAGGTCGGAGAGACTTGCAAGTAGGCTCTACCCCCACTAAATGGGGTAGCGCGCATCGATCGGTACCATCCTTGAGCTTCTCCGACTTTCGGAAGGGTTAGGGTTAGGGTTAGGGATGAAAGCACATAGGAGAAAGAGATATTCTTGAATAACTTTTTTTGTGAAGGTCGGAGAGACTTGGAAAGTGGTTGCATCTGGACTAATTTGGGTCCTGCCAGATCGATTGGTACCATCCCCGAGCTTGTACGACCTTCGGAAGAGGTCGACCGACGAAATTCCCCCAAATCTGAGGAGATATTCTTGAATAACTTTTTTTTGTGAAGGTCGGAGAGACTTGCAAGTAGGCTCTACCCCCACTAAATGGGGTTGCGCGCATCGATCAGTACCATCCTTGAGCTTCTCCGACTTTCGGAAGGGTTAGGGTTAGGGTTAGGGATGAAAGCACATAGGAGAAAGAGATATTCTTGAATAACTTTTTTTGTGAAGGTCGGAGAGACTTGGAAAGTGGTTGCATCTGGACTAATTTGGGTCCTGCGGATCGATTGGTACCATCCCCGAGCTTGTACGACCTTCGGAAGAGGTCGACCGACGAAATTCCCCCAAATCTGAGGAGATATTCTTGAATAACTTTTTTTGTGAAGGTCGGAGAGACTTGCAAGTAGGCTCTACCCCCACTAAATGGGGTTGCGCGCATCGATCAGTACCATCCTTGAGCTTCTCCGACTTTCGGAAGGGTTAGGGTTAGGGTTAGGGATGAAAGCACATAGGAGAAAGAGATATTCTTGAATAACTTTTTTTGTGAAGGTCGGAGAGACTTGCAAGTAGGCTCTACCCCCACTAAATGGGGTAGCGCGCATCGATCGGTACCATCCTTGAGCTTCTCCGACTTTCGGAAGGGTTAGGGTTAGGGTTAGGGATGAAAGCACATAGGAGAAAGAGATATTCTTGAATAACTTTTTTTGTGAAGGTCGGAGAGACTTGCAAGTAGGCTCTACCCCCACTAAATGGGTAGCGCGCATCGATCGGTACCATCCTTGAGCTTCTCCGACTTTCGGAAGGGTTAGGGTTAGGGTTAGGGATGAAAGCACATAGGAGAAAGAGATATTCTTGAATAACTTTTTTTGTGAAGGTCGGAGAGACTTGCAAGTAGGCTCTACCCCCACTAAATGGGGTAGCGCACATCGATCGGTACCATCTTTGAGCTTCTCCGACTTTCGGAAGGGTTAGGGTTAGGGTTAGGGATGAAAGCACATAGGAGAAAGAGATATTCTTGAATAACTTTTTTTGTGAAGGTCGGAGAGACTTGGAAAGTGGTTGCATCTGGACTAATTTGGGTCCTGCGGATCGATTGGTACCATCCCCGAGCTTGTACGACCTTCGGAAGAGGTCGACCGACGAAATTCCCCCAAATCTGAGGAGATATTCTTGAATAACTTTTTTTGTGAAGGTCGGAGAGACTTGCAAGTAGGCTCTACCCCCACTAAATGGGGTAGCGCGCATCGATCGTACCATCCTTGAGCTTCTCCGACTTTCGGAAGGTTAGGGTTAGGGTTAGGGATGAAAGCACATAGGAGAAAGAGATATTCTTGAATAACTTTTTTTGTGAAGGTCGGAGAGACTTGGAAAGTGGTTGCATCTGGACTAATTTGGGTCCTGCGGATCGATTGGTACCATCCCCGAGCTTGTACGACCTTCGGAAGAGGTCGACCGACGAAATTCCCCCAAATCTGAGGAGATATTCTTGAATAACTTTTTTTGTGAAGGTCGGAGGAGACTTGCAAGTAGGCTCTACCCCCACTAAATGGGGTAGCGCGCATCGATCGGTACCATCTTTGAGCTTCTCCGACTTTCGGAAGGGTTAGGGTTAGGGTTAGGGATGAAAGCACATAGGAGAAAGAGATATTCTTGAATAACTTTTTTTGTGAAGGTCGGAGAGACTTGCAAGTAGGCTCTACCCCCACTAAATGGGGTAGCACGCATCGATCGGTACCATCCTTGAGCTTCTCCGACTTTCGGAAGGGTTAGGGTTAGGGTTAGGGATGAAAGCACATAGGAGAAAGAAATATTCTTGAATAACTTTTTTTGTGAAGGTCGGAGAGACTTGGAAAGTGGTTGCATCTGGACTAATTTGGGTCCTGCGGATCGATTGGTACCATCCCCGAGCTTGTACGACCTTCGGAAGAGGTCGACCGACGAAATTCCCCCAAATCTGAGGAGATATTCTTGAATAACTTTTTTTGTGAAGGTCGGAGAGACTTGCAAGTAGGCTCTACCCCCACTAAATGGGGTAGCGCGCATCGATCGGTACCATCCTTGAGCTTCTCCGACTTTCGGAAGGGTTAGGGTTAGGGATGAAAGCACATAGGAGAAAGAAATATTCTTGAATAACTTTTTTTGTGAAGGTCGGAGAGACTTGCAAGTAGGCTCTACCCCCACTAAATGGGGTAGCGCACATCGATCGGTACCATCCTTGAGCTTCTCCGACTTTCGGAAGGGTTAGGGTTAGGGTTAGGGATGAAAGCACATAGGAGAAAGAGATATTCTTGAATAACTTTTTTTGTGAAGGTCGGAGAGACTTGGAAAGTGGTTGCATTTGGACTAATTTGGGTCCTGCAGATCGATTGGTACCATCCCCGAGCTTGTACGACCTTCGGAAGAGGTCGACCGACGAAATTCCCCCAAATCTGAGGAGATATTCTAGAATAACTTTTTTTGTGAAGGTCGGAGAGACTTGCAAGTAGGCTCTACCCCCACTAAATGGGGTAGCGCGCATCGATCGGTACCATCCTTGAGCTTCTCCGACTTTCGGAAGGGTTAGGGTTAGGGTTAGGGATGAAAGCACATAGGAGAAAGAGATATTCTTGAATAACTTTTTTTGTGAAGGTCGGAGAGACTTGCAAGTAGGCTCTACCCCCACTAAATGGGGTAGCGCGCATCGATCGGTACCATCCTTGAGCTTCTCCGACTTTCGGAAGGGTTAGGGTTAGGGTTAGGGATGAAAGCACATAGGAGAAAGAAATATTCTTGAATAACTTTTTTTGTGAAGGTCGGAGAGACTTGGAAAGTGGTTGCATCTGGACTAATTTGGGTCCTGCGGATCGATTGGTACCATCTCCGAGCTTGTACGACCTTCGGAAGAGGTCGACCGACGAAATTCCCCCAAATCTGAGGAGATATTCTTGAATAACTTTTTTTGTGAAGGTCGGAGAGACTTGCAAGTAGGCTCTACCCCCACTAAATGGGGTAGCACGCATCGATCGGTACCATCCTTGAGCTTCTCCGACTTTCGGAAGGGTTAGGGTTAGGGTTAGGGATGAAAGCACATAGGAGAAAGAGATATTCTTGAATAACTTTTTTTGTGAAGGTCGGAGAGACTTGCAAGTAGGCTCTAACCCCACTAAATGGGGTAGCGCGCATCGATCGGTACCATCCTTGAGCTTCTCCGACTTTCGGAAGGGTTAGGGTTAGGGTTAGGGATGAAAGCACATAGGAGAAAGAGATATTCTTGAATAACTTTTTTTGTGAAGGTCGGAGAGACTTGAAAAGTGGTTGCATCTGGACTAATTTGGGTCCTGCGGATCGATTGGTACCATCCCCGAGCTTGTACGACCTTCGGAAGAGGTCGACCGACGAAATTCCCCCAAATCTGAGGAGATATTCTTGAATAACTTTTTTTGTGAAGGTCGGAGAGACTTGCAAGTAGGCTCTACCCCCACTAAATGGGGTTGCGCGCATCGATCAGTACCATCCTTGAGCTTCTCCGACTTTCGGAAGGGTTAGGGTTAGGGTTAGGGATGAAAGCACATAGGAGAAAGAGATATTCTTGAATAACTTTTTTTGTGAAGGTCGGAGAGACTTGCAAGTAGGCTCTACCCCCACTAAATGGGGTAGCGCGCATCGATCGGTACCATCCTTGAGCTTCTCCGACTTTCGGAAGGGTTAGGGTTAGGGTTAGGGATGAAAGCACATAGGAGAAAGAGATATTCTTGAATAACTTTTTTTTGAAGGTCGGAGAGACTTGGAAAGTGGTTGCATCTGGACTAATTTGGGTCCTGCGGATCGATTGGTACCATCCCCGAGCTTGTACGACCTTCGGAAGAGGTCGACCGACGAAATTCCCCCAAATCTGAGGAGATATTCTTGAATAACTTTTTTTGTGAAGGTCGGAGAGACTTGCAAGTAGGCTCTACCCCCACTAAATGGGGTTGCGCGCATCGATCGGTACCATCCTTGAGCTTCTCCGACTTTCGGAAGGGTTAGGGTTAGGGTTAGGGATGAAAGCACATAGGAGAAAGAGATATTCTTGAATAACTTTTTTTGTGAAGGTCGGAGAGACTTGCAAGTAGGCTCTACCCCCACTAAATGGGGTAGCGCGCATCGATCGGTACTATCCTTGAGCTTCTCCGACTTTCGGAAGGGTTAGGGTTAGGGTTAGGGATGAAAGCACATAGGAGAAAGAGATATTCTTGAATAACTTTTTTTGTGAAGGTCGGAGAGACTTGGAAAGTGGTTGCATCTGGACTAATTTGGGTCCTGCGGATCGATTGGTACCATCCCCGAGCTTGTACGACCTTCGGAAGAGGTCGACCGACGAAATTCCCCCAAATCTGAGGAGATATTCTTGAATAACTTTTTTTGTGAAGGTCGGAGAGACTTGCAAGTAGGCTCTACCCCCACTAAATGGGGTTGCGCGCATCGATCAGTACCATCTTTGAGCTTCTCCGACTTTCGGAAGGGTTAGGGTTAGGGTTAGGGATGAAAGCACATAGGAGAAAGAGATATTCTTGAATAACTTTTTTTGTGAAGGTCGGAGAGACTTGCAAGTAGGCTCTACCCCCACTAAATGGGGTAGCGCGCATCGATCGGTACCATCCTTGAGCTTCTCCGACTTTCGGAAGGGTTAGGGTTAGGGTTAGGGATGAAAGCACATAGGAGAAAGAGATATTCTTGAATAACTTTTTTTTGAAGGTCGGAGAGACTTGGAAAGTGGTTGCATCTGGACTAATTTGGGTCCTGCGGATCGATTGGTACCATCCCCGAGCTTGTACGACCTTCGGAAGAGGTCGACCGACGAAATTCCCCCAAATCTGAGGAGATATTCTTGAATAACTTTTTTTGTGAAGGTCGGAGAGACTTGCAAGTAGGCTCTACCCCCACTAAATGGGGTTGCGCGCATCGATCAGTACCATCCTTGAGCTTCTCCGACTTTCGGAAGGGTTAGGGTTAGGGTTAGGGATGAAAGCACATAGGAGAAAGAGATATTCTTGAATAACTTTTTTTGTGAAGGTCGGAGAGACTTGCAAGTAGGCTCTACCCCCACTAAATGGGGTAGCGCGCATCGATCGGTACCATCCTTGAGCTTCTCCGACTTTCGGAAGGGTTAGGGTTAGGGTTAGGGATGAAAGCACATAGGAGAAAGAGATATTCTTGAATAACTTTTTTTGTGAAGGTCGGAGAGACTTGCAAGTAGGCTCTACCCCCACTAAATGGGGTAGCGCGCATCGATCGGTACCATCCTTGAGCTTCTCCGACTTTCGGAAGGGTTAGGGTTAGGGTTAGGGATGAAAGCACATAGGAGAAAGAGATATTCTTGAATAACTTTTTTTGTGAAGGTCGGAGAGACTTGCAAGTAGGCTCTACCCCCACTAAATGGGGTACCGCACATCGATCGGTACCATCCTTGAGCTTCTCCGACTTTCGGAAGGGTTAGGGTTAGGGTTAGGGATGAAAGCACATAGGAGAAAGAGATATTCTTGAATAACTTTTTTTGTGAAGGTCGGAGAGACTTGGAAAGTGGTTGCATCTGGACTAATTTGGGTCCTGCGGATCGATTGGTACCATCCCCGAGCTTGTACGACCTTCGGAAGAGGTCGACCGACGAAATTCCCCCAAATCTGAGGAGATATTCTTGAATAACTTTTTTTGTGAAGGTCGGAGAGACTTGCAAGTAGGCTCTACCCCCACTAAATGGGGTAGCGCGCATCGATCGGTACCATCCTTGAGCTTCTCCGACTTTCGGAAGGGTTAGGGTTAGGGTTAGGGATGAAAGCACATAGGAGAAAGAGATATTCTTGAATAACTTTTTTTGTGAAGGTCGGAGAGACTTGAAAAGTGGTTGCATCTGGACTAATTTGGGTCCTGCGGATCGATTGGTACCATCCCCGAGCTTGTACGACCTTCGGAAGAGGTCGACCGACGAAATTCCCCCAAATCTGAGGAGATATTCTTGAATAACTTTTTTTGTGAAGGTCGGAGAGACTTGCAAGTAGGCTCTACCCCCACTAAATGGGGTTGCGCGCATCGATCAGTACCATCCTTGAGCTTCTCCGACTTTCGGAAGGGTTAGGGTTAGGGTTAGGGATGAAAGCACATAGGAGAAAGAGATATTCTTGAATAACTTTTTTTTTGAAGGTCGGAGAGACTTGCAAGTAGGCTCTACCCCCACTAAATGGGGTAGCGCGCATCGATCGGTACCATCTTTGAGCTTCTCCGACTTTCGGAAGGGTTAGGGTTAGGGTTAGGGATGAAAGCACATAGGAGAAAGAGATATTCTTGAATAACTTTTTTTGTGAAGGTCGGAGAGACTTGCAAGTAGGCTCTACCCCCACTAAATGGGGTAGCACGCATCGATCGGTACCATCCTTGAGCTTCTCCGACTTTCGGAAGGGTTAGGGTTAGGGATGAAAGCACATAGGAGAAAGAAATATTCTTGAATAACTTTTTTTGTGAAGGTCGGAGAGACTTGAAAAGTGGTTGCATCTGGACTAATTTGGGTCCTGCGGATCGATTGGTACCATCCCCGAGCTTGTACGACCTTCGGAAGAGGTCGACCGACGAAATTCCCCCAAATCTGAGGAGATATTCTTGAATAACTTTTTTTGTGAAGGTCGGAGAGACTTGCAAGTAGGCTCTACCCCCACTAAATAGGGTAGCGCGCATCGATCGGTACCATCCTTGAGCTTCTCCGACTTTCGGAAGGGTTAGGGTTAGGGATGAAAGCACATAGGAGAAAGAAATATTCTTGAATAACTTTTTTTGTGAAGGTCGGAGAGACTTGCAAGTAGGCTCTACCCCCACTAAATGGGGTAGCGCGCATCGATCGGTACCATCCTTGAGCTTCTCCGACTTTCGGAAGGGTTAGGGTTAGGGTTAGGGATGAAAGCACATAGGAGAAAGAGATATTCTTGAATAACTTTTTTTGTGAAGGTCGGAGAGACTTGGAAAGTGGTTGCATTTGGACTAATTTGGGTCCTGCAGATCGATTGGTACCATCCCCGAGCTTGTACGACCTTCGGAAGAGGTCGACCGACGAAATTCCCCCAAATCTGAGGAGATATTCTAGAATAACTTTTTTTGTGAAGGTCGGAGAGACTTGCAAGTAGGCTCTACCCCCACTAAATGGGGTAGCGCGCATCGATCGGTACCATCCTTGAGCTTCTCCGACTTTCGGAAGGGTTAGGGTTAGGGTTAGGGATGAAAGCACATAGGAGAAAGAGATATTCTTGAATAACTTTTTTTGTGAAGGTCGGAGAGACTTGCAAGTAGGCTCTACCCCCACTAAATGGGGTAGCGCGCATCGATCGGTACCATCCTTGAGCTTCTCCGACTTTCGGAAGGGTTAGGGTTAGGGTTAGGGATGAAAGCACATAGGAGAAAGAAATATTCTTGAATAACTTTTTTTGTGAAGGTCGGAGAGACTTGGAAAGTGGTTGCATCTGGACTAATTTGGGTCCTGCGGATCGATTGGTACCATCTCCGAGCTTGTACGACCTTCGGAAGAGGTCGACCGACGAAATTCCCCCAAATCTGAGGAGATATTCTTGAATAACTTTTTTTGTGAAGGTCGGAGAGACTTGCAAGTAGGCTCTACCCCCACTAAATGGGGTAGCACGCATCGATCGGTACCATCCTTGAGCTTCTCCGACTTTCGGAAGGGTTAGGGTTAGGGTTAGGGATGAAAGCACATAGGAGAAAGAGATATTCTTGAATAACTTTTTTTGTGAAGGTCGGAGAGACTTGCAAGTAGGCTCTAACCCCACTAAATGGGGTAGCGCGCATCGATCGGTACCATCCTTGAGCTTCTCCGACTTTCGGAAGGGTTAGGGTTAGGGTTAGGGATGAAAGCACATAGGAGAAAGAGATATTCTTGAATAACTTTTTTTGTGAAGGTCGGAGAGACTTGAAAAGTGGTTGCATCTCGACTAATTTGGGTCCTGCGGATCGATTGGTACCATCCCCGAGCTTGTACGACCTTCGGAAGAGGTCGACCGACGAAATTCCCCCAAATCTGAGGAGATATTCTTGAATAACTTTTTTTGTGAAGGTCGGAGAGACTTGCAAGTAGGCTCTACCCCCACTAAATGGGGTTGCGCGCATCGATCAGTACCATCCTTGAGCTTCTCCGACTTTCGGAAGGGTTAGGGTTAGGGTTAGGGATGAAAGCACATAGGAGAAAGAGATATTCTTGAATAACTTTTTTTGTGAAGGTCGGAGAGACTTGCAAGTAGGCTCTACCCCCACTAAATGGGTTAGCGCGCATCGATCGGTACCATCCTTGAGCTTCTCCGACTTTCGGAAGGGTTAGGGTTAGGGTTAGGGATGAAAGCACATAGGAGAAAGAGATATTCTTGAATAACTTTTTTTTGAAGGTCGGAGAGACTTGGAAAGTGGTTGCATCTGGACTAATTTGGGTCCTGCGGATCGATTGGTACCATCCCCGAGCTTGTACGACCTTCGGAAGAGGTCGACCGACGAAATTCCCCCAAATCTGAGGAGATATTCTTGAATAACTTTTTTTGTGAAGGTCGGAGAGACTTGCAAGTAGGCTCTACCCCCACTAAATGGGGTTGCGCGCATCGATCGGTACCATCCTTGAGCTTCTCCGACTTTCGGAAGGGTTAGGGTTAGGGTTAGGGATGAAAGCACATAGGAGAAAGAGATATTCTTGAATAACTTTTTTTGTGAAGGTCGGAGAGACTTGCAAGTAGGCTCTACCCCCACTAAATGGGGTAGCGCGCATCGATCGGTACTATCCTTGAGCTTCTCCGACTTTCGGAAGGGTTAGGGTTAGGGTTAGGGATGAAAGCACATAGGAGAAAGAGATATTCTTGAATAACTTTTTTTGTGAAGGTCGGAGAGACTTGGAAAGTGGTTGCATCTGGACTAATTTGGGTCCTGCGGATCGATTGGTACCATCCCCGAGCTTGTACGACCTTCGGAAGAGGTCGACCGACGAAATTCCCCCAAATCTGAGGAGATATTCTTGAATAACTTTTTTTGTGAAGGTCGGAGAGACTTGCAAGTAGGCTCTACCCCCACTAAATGGGGTTGCGCGCATCGATCGGTACCATCCTTGAGCTTCTCCGACTTTCGGAAGGGTTAGGGTTAGGGTTAGGGATGAAAGCACATAGGAGAAAGAGATATTCTTGAATAACTTTTTTTGTGAAGGTCGGAGAGACTTGCAAGTAGGCTCTACCCCCACTAAATGGGGTAGCGCGCATCGATCGGTACTATCCTTGAGCTTCTCCGACTTTCGGAAGGGTTAGGGTTAGGGTTAGGGATGAAAGCACATAGGAGAAAGAGATATTCTTGAATAACTTTTTTTGTGAAGGTCGGAGAGACTTGGAAAGTGGTTGCATCTGGACTAATTTGGGTCCTGCGGATCGATTGGTACCATCCCCGAGCTTGTACGACCTTCGGAAGAGGTCGACCGACGAAATTCCCCCAAATCTGAGGAGATATTCTTGAATAACTTTTTTTGTGAAGGTCGGAGAGACTTGCAAGTAGGCTCTACCCCCACTAAATGGGGTTGCGCGCATCGATCAGTACCATCTTTGAGCTTCTCCGACTTTCGGAAGGGTTAGGGTTAGGGTTAGGGATGAAAGCACATAGGAGAAAGAGATATTCTTGAATAACTTTTTTTGTGAAGGTCGGAGAGACTTGCAAGTAGGCTCTACCCCCACTAAATGGGGTAGCGCGCATCGATCGGTACCATCCTTGAGCTTCTCCGACTTTCGGAAGGGTTAGGGTTAGGGTTAGGGATGAAAGCACATAGGAGAAAGAGATATTCTTGAATAACTTTTTTTTGAAGGTCGGAGAGACTTGGAAAGTGGTTGCATCTGGACTAATTTGGGTCCTGCGGATCGATTGGTACCATCCCCGAGCTTGTACGACCTTCGGAAGAGGTCGACCGACGAAATTCCCCCAAATCTGAGGAGATATTCTTGAATAACTTTTTTTGTGAAGGTCGGAGAGACTTGCAAGTAGGCTCTACCCCCACTAAATGGGGTTGCGCGCATCGATCAGTACCATCCTTGAGCTTCTCCGACTTTCGGAAGGGTTAGGGTTAGGGTTAGGGATGAAAGCACATAGGAGAAAGAGATATTCTTGAATAACTTTTTTTGTGAAGGTCGGAGAGACTTGCAAGTAGGCTCTACCCC
The DNA here is from genome assembly GCF_963576545.1 of Limanda limanda. Taxonomy (NCBI): domain Eukaryota; kingdom Metazoa; phylum Chordata; class Actinopteri; order Pleuronectiformes; family Pleuronectidae; genus Limanda; species Limanda limanda. The sequence continues at coordinate 12,963 of NW_026870636.1, forward strand.
CACTAAATGGGGTAGCGCGCATCGATCGGTACCATCCTTGAGCTTCTCCGACTTTCGGAAGGGTTAGGGTTAGGGTTAGGGATGAAAGCACATAGGAGAAAGAGATATTCTTGAATAACTTTTTTTGTGAAGGTCGGAGAGACTTGAAAAGTGGTTGCATCTGGACTAATTTGGGTCCTGCGGATCGATTGGTACCATCCCCGAGCTTGTACGACCTTCGGAAGAGGTCGACCGACGAAATTCCCCCAAATCTGAGGAGATATTCTTGAATAACTTTTTTTGTGAAGGTCGGAGAGACTTGCAAGTAGGCTCTACCCCCACTAAATGGGGTAGCGCGCATCGATCGGTACCATCCTTGAGCTTTTCCGACTTTCGGAAGGGTTAGGGTTAGGGTTAGGGATGAAAGCACATAGGAGAAAGAGATATTCTTGAATAACTTTTTTTGTGAAGGTCGGAGAGACTTGCAAGTAGGCTCTACCCCCACTAAATGGGGTAGCGCGCATCGATCGGTACCATCCTTGAGCTTCTCCGACTTTCGGAAGGGTTAGGGTTAGGGTTAGGGATGAAAGCACATAGGAGAAAGAGATATTCTTGAATAACTTTTTTTGTGAAGGTCGGAGAGACTTGAAAAGTGGTTGCATCTGGACTAATTTGGGTCCTGCGGATCGATTGGTACCATCCCCGAGCTTGTACGACCTTCGGAAGAGGTCGACCGACGAAATTCCCCCAAATCTGAGGAGATATTCTTGAATAACTTTTTTTGTGAAGGTCGGAGAGACTTGCAAGTAGGCTCTACCCCCACTAAATGGGGTTGCGCGCATCGATCAGTACCATCCTTGAGCTTCTCCGACTTTCGGAAGGGTTAGGGTTAGGGTTAGGGATGAAAGCACATAGGAGAAAGAGATATTCTTGAATAACTTTTTTTGTGAAGGTCGGAGAGACTTGTAAAGTGGTTGCATCTGGACTAATTTGGGTCCTGCGGATCGATTGGTACCATCCCCGAGCTTGTACGACCTTCGGAAGAGGTCGACCGACGAAATTCCCCCAAATCTGAGGAGATATTCTTGAATAACTTTTTTTGTGAAGGTCGGAGAGACTTGCAAGTAGGCTCTACCCCCACTAAATGGGGTTGCGCGCATCGATCAGTACCATCCTTGAGCTTCTCCGACTTTCGGAAGGGTTAGGGTTAGGGTTAGGGATGAAAGCACATAGGAGAAAGAGATATTCTTGAATAACTTTTTTTGTGAAGGTCGGAGAGACTTGCAAGTAGGCTCTACCCCCACTAAATGGGGTAGCGCGCATCGATCGGTACCATCCTTGAGCTTCTCCGACTTTCGGAAGGGTTAGGGTTAGGGTTAGGGATGAAAGCACATAGGAGAAAGAGATATTCTTGAATAACTTTTTTTGTGAAGGTCGGAGAGACTTGCAAGTAGGCTCTACCCCCACTAAATGGGGTAGCGCGCATCGATCGGTACCATCCTTGAGCTTCTCCGACTTTCGGAAGGGTTAGGGTTAGGGATGAAAGCACATAGGAGAAAGAGATATTCTTGAATAACTTTTTTTGTGAAGGTCGGAGAGACTTGCAAGTAGGCTCTACCCCCACTAAATGGGGTAGCGCGCATCGATCGGTACCATCCTTGAGCTTCTCCGACTTTCGGAAGGGTTAGGGTTAGGGTTAGGGATGAAAGCACATAGGAGAAAGAGATATTCTTGAATAACTTTTTTTGTGAAGGTCGGAGAGACTTGGAAAGTGGTTGCATCTGGACTAATTTGGGTCCTGCGGATCGATTGGTACCATCCCCGAGCTTGTACGACCTTCGAAAGAGGTCGACCGACGAAATTCCCCCAAATCTGAGGAGATATTCTTGAATAACTTTTTTTGTGAAGGTCGGAGAGACTTGCAAGTAGGCTCTACCCCCACTAAATGGGGTTGCGCGCATCGATCGGTACCATCTTTGAGCTTCTCCGACTTTCGGAAGGGTTAGGGTTAGGGTTAGGGATGAAAGCACATAGGAGAAAGAGATATTCTTGAATAACTTTTTTTGTGAAGGTCGGAGAGACTTGCAAGTAGGCTCTACCCCCACTAAATGGGGTAGCGCGCATCGATCGGTACCATCCTTGAGCTTCTCCGACTTTCGGAAGGGTTAGGGTTAGGGTTAGGGATGAAAGCACATAGGAGAAAGAGATATTCTTGAATAACTTTTTTTGTGAAGGTCGGAGAGACTTGGAAAGTGGTTGCATCTGGACTAATTTGGGTCCTGCAGATCGATTGGTACCATCCCCGAGCTTGTACGACCTTCGGAAGAGGTCGACCGACGAAATTCCCCCAAATCTGAGGAGATATTCTTGAATAACTTTTTTTGTGAAGGTCGGAGAGACTTGCAAGTAGGCTCTACCCCCACTAAATGGGGTTGCGCGCATCGATCAGTACCATCCTTGAGCTTCTCCGACTTTCGGAAGGGTTAGGGTTAGGGATGAAAGCACATAGGAGAAAGAGATATTCTTGAATAACTTTTTTTGTGAAGGTCGGAGAGACTTGGAAAGTGGTTGCATCTGGACTAATTTGGGTCCTGCGGATCGATTGGTACCATCCCCGAGCTTGTACGACCTTCGGAAGAGGTCGACCGACGAAATTCCCCCAAATCTGAGGAGATATTCTTGAATAACTTTTTTTGTGAAGGTCGGAGAGACTTGCAAGTAGGCTCTACCCCCACTAAATGGGGTTGCGCGCATCGATCAGTACCATCCTTGAGCTTCTCCGACTTTCGGAAGGGTTAGGGTTAGGGTTAGGGATGAAAGCACATAGGAGAAAGAGATATTCTTGAATAACTTTTTTTGTGAAGGTCGGAGAGACTTGCAAGTAGGCTCTACCCCCACTAAATGGGGTAGCGCGCATCGATCGGTACCATCCTTGAGCTTCTCCGACTTTCGGAAGGGTTAGGGTTAGGGTTAGGGATGAAAGCACATAGGAGAAAGAGATATTCTTGAATAACTTTTTTTGTGAAGGTCGGAGAGACTTGCAAGTAGGCTCTACCCCCACTAAATGGGGTAGCGCGCATCGATCGGTACCATCCTTGAGCTTCTCCGACTTTCGGAAGGGCTAGGGTTAGGGTTAGGGATGAAAGCACATAGGAGAAAGAGATATTCTTGAATAACTTTTTTTGTGAAGGTCGGAGAGACTTGCAAGTAGGCTCTACCCCCACTAAATGGGGTAGCGCACATCGATCGGTACCATCCTTGAGCTTCTCCGACTTTCGGAAGGGTTAGGGTTAGGGTTAGGGATGAAAGCACATAGGAGAAAGAGATATTCTTGAATAACTTTTTTTGTGAAGGTCGGAGAGACTTGGAAAGTGGTTGCATCTGGACTAATTTGGGTCCTGCGGATCGATTGGTACCATCCCCGAGCTTGTACGACCTTCGGAAGAGGTCGACCGACGAAATTCCCCCAAATCTGAGGAGATATTCTTGAATAACTTTTTTTGTGAAGGTCGGAGAGACTTGCAAGTAGGCTCTACCCCCACTAAATGGGGTAGCGCGCATCGATCGGTACCATCCTTGAGCTTCTCCGACTTTCGGAAGGGTTAGGGTTAGGGTTAGGGATGAAAGCACATAGGAGAAAGAGATATTCTTGAATAACTTTTTTTGTGAAGGTCGGAGAGACTTGGAAAGTGGTTGCATCTGGACTAATTTGGGTCCTGCGGATCGATTGGTACCATCCCCGAGCTTGTACGACCTTCGGAAGAGGTCGACCGACGAAATTCCCCCAAATCTGAGGAGATATTCTTGAATAACTTTTTTTGTGAAGGTCGGAGAGACTTGCAAGTAGGCTCTACCCCCACTAAATGGGGTTGCGCGCATCGATCAGTACCATCCTTGAGCTTCTCCGACTTTCGGAAGGGTTAGGGTTAGGGTTAGGGATGAAAGCACATAGGAGAAAGAGATATTCTTGAATAACTTTTTTTTTGAAGGTCGGAGAGACTTGCAAGTAGGCTCTACCCCCACTAAATGGGGTTGCGCGCATCGATCAGTACCATCCTTGAGCTTCTCCGACTTTCGGAAGGGTTAGGGTTAGGGTTAGGGATGAAAGCACATAGGAGAAAGAGATATTCTTGAATAACTTTTTTTGTGAAGGTCGGAGAGACTTGCAAGTAGGCTCTACCCCCACTAAATGGGGTAGCACGCATCGATCGGTACCATCCTTGAGCTTCTCCGACTTTCGGAAGGGTTAGGGTTAGGGTTAGGGATGAAAGCACATAGGAGAAAGAGATATTCTTGAATAACTTTTTTTGTGAAGGTCGGAGAGACTTGCAAGTAGGCTCTACCCCCACTAAATGGGGTAGCGCGCATCGATCGGTACCATCCTTGAGCTTCTCCGACTTTCGGAAGGGTTAGGGTTAGGGATGAAAGCACATAGGAGAAAGAGATATTCTTGAATAACTTTTTTTGTGAAGGTCGGAGAGACTTGCAAGTAGGCTCTACCCCCACTAAATGGGGTAGCGCGCATCGATCGGTACCATCCTTGAGCTTCTCCGACTTTCGGAAGGGTTAGGGTTAGGGTTAGGGATGAAAGCACATAGGAGAAAGAGATATTCTTGAATAACTTTTTTTGTGAAGGTCGGAGAGACTTGGAAAGTGGTTGCATCTGGACTAATTTGGGTCCTGCGGATCGATTGGTACCATCCCCGAGCTTGTACGACCTTCGGAAGAGGTCGACCGACGAAATTCCCCCAAATCTGAGGAGATATTCTTGAATAACTTTTTTTGTGAAGGTCGGAGAGACTTGCAAGTAGGCTCTACCCCCACTAAATGGGGTTGCGCGCATCGATCGGTACCATCTTTGAGCTTCTCCGACTTTCGGAAGGGTTAGGGTTAGGGTTAGGGATGAAAGCACATAGGAGAAAGAGATATTCTTGAATAACTTTTTTTGTGAAGGTCGGAGAGACTTGCAAGTAGGCTCTACCCCCACTAAATGGGGTAGCGCGCATCGATCGGTACCATCCTTGAGCTTCTCCGACTTTCGGAAGGGTTAGGGTTAGGGTTAGGGATGAAAGCACATAGGAGAAAGAGATATTCTTGAATAACTTTTTTTGTGAAGGTCGGAGAGACTTGGAAAGTGGTTGCATCTGGACTAATTTGGGTCCTGCAGATCGATTGGTACCATCCCCGAGCTTGTACGACCTTCGGAAGAGGTCGACCGACGAAATTCCCCCAAATCTGAGGAGATATTCTTGAATAACTTTTTTTGTGAAGGTCGGAGAGACTTGCAAGTAGGCTCTACCCCCACTAAATGGGGTTGCGCGCATCGATCAGTACCATCCTTGAGCTTCTCCGACTTTCGGAAGGGTTAGGGTTAGGGATGAAAGCACATAGGAGAAAGAGATATTCTTGAATAACTTTTTTTGTGAAGGTCGGAGAGACTTGGAAAGTGGTTGCATCTGGACTAATTTGGGTCCTGCGGATCGATTGGTACCATCCCCGAGCTTGTACGACCTTCGGAAGAGGTCGACCGACGAAATTCCCCCAAATCTGAGGAGATATTCTTGAATAACTTTTTTTGTGAAGGTCGGAGAGACTTGCAAGTAGGCTCTACCCCCACTAAATGGGGTTGCGCGCATCGATCAGTACCATCCTTGAGCTTCTCCGACTTTCGGAAGGGTTAGGGTTAGGGTTAGGGATGAAAGCACATAGGAGAAAGAGATATTCTTGAATAACTTTTTTTGTGAAGGTCGGAGAGACTTGCAAGTAGGCTCTACCCCCACTAAATGGGGTAGCGCGCATCGATCGGTACCATCCTTGAGCTTCTCCGACTTTCGGAAGGGTTAGGGTTAGGGTTAGGGATGAAAGCACATAGGAGAAAGAGATATTCTTGAATAACTTTTTTTGTGAAGGTCGGAGAGACTTGCAAGTAGGCTCTACCCCCACTAAATGGGGTAGCGCGCATCGATCGGTACCATCCTTGAGCTTCTCCGACTTTCGGAAGGGCTAGGGTTAGGGTTAGGGATGAAAGCACATAGGAGAAAGAGATATTCTTGAATAACTTTTTTTGTGAAGGTCGGAGAGACTTGCAAGTAGGCTCTACCCCCACTAAATGGGGTAGCGCACATCGATCGGTACCATCCTTGAGCTTCTCCGACTTTCGGAAGGGTTAGGGTTAGGGTTAGGGATGAAAGCACATAGGAGAAAGAGATATTCTTGAATAACTTTTTTTGTGAAGGTCGGAGAGACTTGGAAAGTGGTTGCATCTGGACTAATTTGGGTCCTGCGGATCGATTGGTACCATCCCCGAGCTTGTACGACCTTCGGAAGAGGTCGACCGACGAAATTCCCCCAAATCTGAGGAGATATTCTTGAATAACTTTTTTTGTGAAGGTCGGAGAGACTTGCAAGTAGGCTCTACCCCCACTAAATGGGGTAGCGCGCATCGATCGGTACCATCCTTGAGCTTCTCCGACTTTCGGAAGGGTTAGGGTTAGGGTTAGGGATGAAAGCACATAGGAGAAAGAGATATTCTTGAATAACTTTTTTTGTGAAGGTCGGAGAGACTTGGAAAGTGGTTGCATCTGGACTAATTTGGGTCCTGCGGATCGATTGGTACCATCCCCGAGCTTGTACGACCTTCGGAAGAGGTCGACCGACGAAATTCCCCCAAATCTGAGGAGATATTCTTGAATAACTTTTTTTGTGAAGGTCGGAGAGACTTGCAAGTAGGCTCTACCCCCACTAAATGGGGTTGCGCGCATCGATCAGTACCATCCTTGAGCTTCTCCGACTTTCGGAAGGGTTAGGGTTAGGGTTAGGGATGAAAGCACATAGGAGAAAGAGATATTCTTGAATAACTTTTTTTTTGAAGGTCGGAGAGACTTGCAAGTAGGCTCTACCCCCACTAAATGGGGTAGCGCGCATCGATCGGTACCATCTTTGAGCTTCTCCGACTTTCGGAAGGGTTAGGGTTAGGGTTAGGGATGAAAGCACATAGGAGAAAGAGATATTCTTGAATAACTTTTTTTGTGAAGGTCGGAGAGACTTGCAAGTAGGCTCTACCCCCACTAAATGGGGTAGCACGCATCGATCGGTACCATCCTTGAGCTTCTCCGACTTTCGGAAGGGTTAGGGTTAGGGTTAGGGATGAAAGCACATAGGAGAAAGAAATATTCTTGAATAACTTTTTTTGTGAAGGTCGGAGAGACTTGGAAAGTGGTTGCATTTGGACTAATTTGGGTCCTGCAGATCGATTGGTACCATCCCCGAGCTTGTACGACCTTCGGAAGAGGTCGACCGACGAAATTCCCCCAAATCTGAGGAGATATTCTAGAATAACTTTTTTTGTGAAGGTCGGAGAGACTTGCAAGTAGGCTCTACCCCCACTAAATGGGGTAGCGCGCATCGATCGGTACCATCCTTGAGCTTCTCCGACTTTCGGAAGGGTTAGGGTTAGGGTTAGGGATGAAAGCACATAGGAGAAAGAGATATTCTTGAATAACTTTTTTTGTGAAGGTCGGAGAGACTTGCAAGTAGGCTCTACCCCCACTAAATGGGGTAGCGCGCATCGATCGGTACCATCCTTGAGCTTCTCCGACTTTCGGAAGGGTTAGGGTTAGGGTTAGGGATGAAAGCACATAGGAGAAAGAAATATTCTTGAATAACTTTTTTTGTGAAGGTCGGAGAGACTTGGAAAGTGGTTGCATCTGGACTAATTTGGGTCCTGCGGATCGATTGGTACCATCTCCGAGCTTGTACGACCTTCGGAAGAGGTCGACCGACGAAATTCACCCAAATCTGAGGAGATATTCTTGAATAACTTTTTTTGTGAAGGTCGGAGAGACTTGCAAGTAGGCTCTACCCCCACTAAATGGGGTAGCACGCATCGATCGGTACCATCCTTGAGCTTCTCCGACTTTCGGAAGGGTTAGGGTTAGGGTTAGGGATGAAAGCACATAGGAGAAAGAGATATTCTTGAATAACTTTTTTTGTGAAGGTCGGAGAGACTTGCAAGTAGGCTCTAACCCCACTAAATGGGGTAGCGCGCATCGATCGGTACCATCCTTGAGCTTCTCCGACTTTCGGAAGGGTTAGGGTTAGGGTTAGGGATGAAAGCACATAGGAGAAAGAGATATTCTTGAATAACTTTTTTTGTGAAGGTCGGAGAGACTTGGAAAGTGGTTGCATCTGGACTAATTTGGGTCCTGCGGATCGATTGGTACCATCCCCGAGCTTGTACGACCTTCGGAAGAGGTCGACCGACGAAATTCCCCCAAATCTGAGGAGATATTCTTGAATAACTTTTTTTGTGAAGGTCGGAGAGACTTGCAAGTAGGCTCTACCCCCACTAAATGGGGTAGCGCGCATCGATCGGTACCATCCTTGAGCTTCTCCGACTTTCGGAAGGGTTAGGGTTAGGGTTAGGGATGAAAGCACATAGGAGAAAGAGATATTCTTGAATAACTTTTTTTGTGAAGGTCGGAGAGACTTGCAAGTAGGCTCTACCCCCACTAAATGGGGTAGCGCGCATCGATCGGTACCATCCTTGAGCTTCTCCGACTTTCGGAAGGGTTAGGGTTAGGGTTAGGGATGAAAGCACATAGGAGAAAGAGATATTCTTGAATAACTTTTTTTGTGAAGGTCGGAGAGACTTGCAAGTAGGCTCTACCCCCACTAAATGGGGTAGCGCGCATCGATCAGTACCATCCTTGAGCTTCTCCGACTTTCGGAAGGGTTAGGGTTAGGGTTAGGGATGAAAGCACATAGGAGAAAGAGATATTCTTGAATAACTTTTTTTGTGAAGGTCGGAGAGACTTGGAAAGTGGTTGCATCTGGACTAATTTGGGTCCTGCGGATCGATTGGTACCATCCCCGAGCTTGTACGACCTTCGGAAGAGGTCGACCGACGAAATTCCCCCAAATCTGAGGAGATATTCTTGAATAACTTTTTTTGTGAAGGTCGGAGAGACTTGCAAGTAGGCTCTACCCCCACTAAATGGGGTAGCACGCATCGATCAGTACCATCCTTGAGCTTCTCCGACTTTCGGAAGGGTTAGGGTTAGGGTTAGGGATGAAAGCACATAGGAGAAAGAGATATTCTTGAATAACTTTTTTTGTGAAGGTCGGAGAGACTTGCAAGTAGGCTCTACCCCCACTAAATGGGGTAGCGCGCATCGATCGTTACCATCCTTGAGCTTCTCCGACTTTCGGAAGGGTTAGGGTTAGGGTTAGGGATGAAAGCACATAGGAGAAAGAGATATTCTTGAATAACTTTTTTTGTGAAGGTCGGAGAGACTTGCAAGTAGGCTCTACCCCCACTAAATGGGGTAGCGCGCATCGATCGGTACCATCTTTGAGCTTCTCCGACTTTCGGAAGGGTTAGGGTTAGGGTTAGGGATGAAAGCACATAGGAGAAAGAGATATTCTTGAATAACTTTTTTTGTGAAGGTCGGAGAGACTTGGAAAGTGGTTGCATCTGGACTAATTTGGGTCCTGCAGATCGATTGGTACCATCCCCGAGCTTGTACGACCTTCGGAAGAGGTCGACCGACGAAATTCCCCCAAATCTGAGGAGATATTCTTGAATAACTTTTTTTGTGAAGGTCGGAGAGACTTGCAAGTAGGCTCTACCCCCACTAAATGGGGTAACGCGCATCGATCGGTACCATCCTTGAGCTTCTCCGACTTTCGGAAGGGTTAGGGTTAGGGTTAGGGATGAAAGCACATAGGAGAAAGAGATATTCTTGAATAACTTTTTTTGTGAAGGTCGGAGAGACTTGCAAGTAGGCTCTACCCCCACTAAATGGGGTAGCGCGCATCGATCGGTACCATCCTTGAGCTTTTCCGACTTTTGGAAGGGTTAGGGTTAGGGTTAGGGATGAAAGCACATAGGAGAAAGAGATATTCTTGAATAACTTTTTTTGTGAAGGTCGGAGAGACTTGCAAGTAGGCTCTACCCCCACTAAATGGGGTAGCGCGCATCGATCGGTACCATCCTTGAGCTTCTCCGACTTTCGGAAGGGTTAGGGTTAGGGTTAGGGATGAAAGCACATAGGAGAAAGAGATATTCTTGAATAACTTTTTTTGTGAAGGTCGGAGAGACTTGCAAGTAGGCTCTACCCCCACTAAATGGGGTAGCGCGCATCGATCGGTACCATCCTTGAGCTTCTCCGACTTTCGGAAGGGTTAGGGTTAGGGTTAGGGATGAAAGCACATAGGAGAAAGAGATATTCTTGAATAACTTTTTTTGTGAAGGTCGGAGAGACTTGCAAGTAGGCTCTACCCCCACTAAATGGGGTAGCGCGCATCGATCGGTACCATCCTTGAGCTTCTCCGACTTTCGGAAGGGTTAGGGTTAGGGTTAGGGATGAAAGCACATAGGAGAAAGAGATATTCTTGAATAACTTTTTTTGTGAAGGTCGGAGAGACTTGGAAAGTGGTTGCATCTGGACTAATTTGGGTCCTGCGGATCGATTGGTACCATCCCCGAGCTTGTACGACCTTCGGAAGAGGTCGACCGACGAAATTCCCCAAAATCTGAGGAGATATTCTTGAATAACTTTTTTTGTGAAGGTCGGAGAGACTTGCAAGTAGGCTCTACCCCCACTAAATGGGGTAGCGCGCATCGATCGGTACCATCCTTGAGCTTCTCCGACTTTCGGAAGGGTTAGGGTTAGGGTTAGGGATGAAAGCACATAGGAGAAAGAGATATTCTTGAATAACTTTTTTTGTGAAGGTCGGAGAGACTTGCAAGTAGGCTCTACCCCCACTAAATGGGGTAGCGCGCATCGATCGGTACCATCCTTGAGCTTCTCCGACTTTCGGAAGGGTTAGGGTTAGGGTTAGGGATGAAAGCACATAGGAGAAAGAGATATTCTTGAATAACTTTTTTTGTGAAGGTCGGAGAGACTTGGAAAGTGGTTGCATCTGGACTAATTTGGGTCCTGCGGATCGATTGGTACCATCCCCGAGCTTGTACGATCTTCGGAAGAGGTCGACCGACGAAATTCCCCCAAATCTGAGGAGATATTCTTGAATAACTTTTTTTGTGAAGGTCGGAGAGACTTGCAAGTAGGCTCTACCCCCACTAAATGGGGTTGCGCGCATCGATCGGTACCATCCTTGAGCTTCTCCGACTTTCGGAAGGGTTAGGGTTAGGGTTAGGGATGAAAGCACATAGGAGAAAGAGATATTCTTGAATAACTTTTTTTGTGAAGGTCGGAGAGACTTGCAAGTAGGCTCTACCCCCACTAAATGGGGTAGCGCGCATCGATCGTTACCATCCTTGAGCTTCTCCGACTTTCGGAAGGGTTAGGGTTAGGGTTAGGGATGAAAGCACATAGGAGAAAGAGATATTCTTGAATAACATTTTTTGTGAAGGTCGGAGAGACTTGCAAGTAGGCTCTACCCCCACTAAATGGGGTAGCGCGCATCGATCGGTACCATCTTTGAGCTTCTCCGACTTTCGGAAGGGTTAGGGTTAGGGTTAGGGATGAAAGCACATAGGAGAAAGAGATATTCTTGAATAACTTTTTTTGTGAAGGTCGGAGAGACTTGGAAAGTGGTTGCATCTGGACTAATTTGGGTCCTGCGGATCGATTGGTACCATCCCCGAGCTTGTACGACCTTCGGAAGAGGTCGACCGACGAAATTCCCCCAAATCTGAGGAGATATTCTTGAATAACTTTTTTTGTGAAGGTCGGAGAGACTTGCAAGTAGGCTCTACCCCCACTAAATGGGGTAACGCGCATCGATCGGTACCATCCTTGAGCTTCTCCGACTTTCGGAAGGGTTAGGGTTAGGGTTAGGGATGAAAGCACATAGGAGAAAGAGATATTCTTGAATAACTTTTTTTGTGAAGGTCGGAGAGACTTGCAAGTAGGATCTACCCCCACTAAATGGGGTAGCGCGCATCGATCGGTACCATCCTTGAGCTTTTCCGACTTTTGGAAGGGTTAGGGTTAGGGTTAGGGATGAAAGCACATAGGAGAAAGAGATATTCTTGAATAACTTTTTTTGTGAAGGTCGGAGAGACTTGCAAGTAGGCTCTACCCCCACTAAATGGGGTAGCGCGCATCGATCGGTACCATCCTTGAGCTTCTCCGACTTTCGGAAGGGTTAGGGTTAGGGTTAGGGATGAAAGCACATAGGAGAAAGAGATATTCTTGAATAACTTTTTTTGTGAAGGTCGGAGAGACTTGCAAGTAGGCTCTACCCCCACTAAATGGGGTAGCGCGCATCGATCGGTACCATCCTTGAGCTTCTCCGACTTTCGGAAGGGTTAGGGTTAGGGTTAGGGATGAAAGCACATAGGAGAAAGAGATATTCTTGAATAACTTTTTTTGTGAAGGTCGGAGAGACTTGGAAAGTGGTTGCATCTGGACTAATTTGGGTCCTGCGGATCGATTGGTACCATCCCCGAGCTTGTACGACCTTCGGAAGAGGTCGACCGACGAAATTCCCCCAAATCTGAGGAGATATTCTTGAATAACTTTTTTTGTGAAGGTCGGAGAGACTTGCAAGTAGGCTCTACCCCCACTAAATGGGGTAGCGCGCATCGATCGTTACCATCCTTGAGCTTCTCCGACTTTCGGAAGGGTTAGGGTTAGGGTTAGGGATGAAAGCACATAGGAGAAAGAGATATTCTTGAATAACTTTTTTTGTGAAGGTCGGAGAGACTTGCAAGTAGGCTCTACCCCCACTAAATGGGGTAGCGCGCATCGATCGGTACCATCTTTGAGCTTCTCCGACTTTCGGAAGGGTTAGGGTTAGGGTTAGGGATGAAAGCACATAGGAGAAAGAGATATTCTTGAATAACTTTTTTTGTGAAGGTCGGAGAGACTTGGAAAGTGGTTGCATCTGGACTAATTTGGGTCCTGCGGATCGATTGGTACCATCCCCGAGCTTGTACGACCTTCGGAAGAGGTCGACCGACGAAATTCCCCCAAATCTGAGGAGATATTCTTGAATAACTTTTTTTGTGAAGGTCGGAGAGACTTGCAAGTAGGCTCTACCCCCACTAAATGGGGTAACGCGCATCGATCGGTACCATCCTTGAGCTTCTCCGACTTTCGGAAGGGTTAGGGTTAGGGTTAGGGATGAAAGCACATAGGAGAAAGAGATATTCTTGAATAACTTTTTTTGTGAAGGTCGGAGAGACTTGCAAGTAGGCTCTACCCCCACTAAATGGGGTAGCGCGCATCGATCGGTACCATCCTTGAGCTTTTCCGACTTTTGGAAGGGTTAGGGTTAGGGTTAGGGATGAAAGCACATAGGAGAAAGAGATATTCTTGAATAACTTTTTTTGTGAAGGTCGGAGAGACTTGCAAGTAGGCTCTACCCCCACTAAATGGGGTAGCGCGCATCGATCGGTACCATCCTTGAGCTTCTCCGACTTTCGGAAGGGTTAGGGTTAGGGTTAGGGATGAAAGCACATAGGAGAAAGAGATATTCTTGAATAACTTTTTTTGTGAAGGTCGGAGAGACTTGCAAGTAGGCTCTACCCCCACTAAATGGGGTAGCGCGCATCGATCGGTACCATCCTTGAGCTTCTCCGACTTTCGGAAGGGTTAGGGTTAGGGTTAGGGATGAAAGCACATAGGAGAAAGAGATATTCTTGAATAACTTTTTTTGTGAAGGTCGGAGAGACTTGCAAGTAGGCTCTACTCCCACTAAATGGGGTAGCGCGCATCGATCGGTACCATCCTTGAGCTTCTCCGACTTTCGGAAGGGTTAGGGTTAGGGTTAGGGATGAAAGCACATAGGAGAAAGAGATATTCTTGAATAACTTTTTTTGTGAAGGTCGGAGAGACTTGGAAAGTGGTTGCATCTGGACTAATTTGGGTCCTGCGGATCGATTGGTACCATCCCCGAGCTTGTACGACCTTCGGAAGAGGTCGACCGACGAAATTCCCCCAAATCTGAGGAGATATTCTTGAATAACTTTTTTTGTGAAGGTCGGAGAGACTTGCAAGTAGGCTCTACCCCCACTAAATGGGGTAGCGCGCATCGATCGGTACCATCCTTGAGCTTCTCCGACTTTCGGAAGGGTTAGGGTTAGGGTTAGGGATGAAAGCACATAGGAGAAAGAGATATTCTTGAATAACTTTTTTTGTGAAGGTCGGAGAGACTTGCAAGTAGGCTCTACTCCCACTAAATGGGGTAGCGCACATCGATCGGTACCATCCTTGAGCTTCTCCGACTTTCGGAAGGGTTAGGGTTAGGGTTAGGGATGAAAGCACATAGGAGAAAGAGATATTCTTGAATAACTTTTTTTGTGAAGGTCGGAGAGACTTGGAAAGTGGTTGCATCTGGACTAATTTGGGTCCTGCGGATCGATTGGTACCATCCCCGAGCTTGTACGATCTTCGGAAGAGGTCGACCGACGAAATTCCCCCAAATCTGAGGAGATATTCTTGAATAACTTTTTTTGTGAAGGTCGGAGAGACTTGCAAGTAGGCTCTACCCCCACTAAATGGGGTTGCGCGCATCGATCGGTACCATCCTTGAGCTTCTCCGACTTTCGGAAGGGTTAGGGTTAGGGTTAGGGATGAAAGCACATAGGAGAAAGAGATATTCTTGAATAACTTTTTTTGTGAAGGTCGGAGAGACTTGCAAGTAGGCTCTACCCCCACTAAATGGGGTAGCGCGCATCGATCGGTACCATCCTTGAGCTTCTCCGACTTTCGGAAGGGTTAGGGTTAGGGATGAAAGCACATAGGAGAAAGAGATATTCTTGAATAACTTTTTTTGTGAAGGTCGGAGAGACTTGGAAAGTGGTTGCATCTGGACTAATTTGGGTCCTGCGGATCGATTGGTACCATCCCCGAGCTTGTACGACCTTCGGAAGAGGTCGACCGACGAAATTCCCCCAAATCTGAGGAGATATTCTTGAATAACTTTTTTTGTGAAGGTCGGAGAGACTTGCAAGTAGGCTCTACCCCCACTAAATGGGGTTGCGCGCATCGATCGGTACCATCCTTGAGCTTCTCCGACTTTCGGAAGGGTTAGGGTTAGGGTTAGGGATGAAAGCACATAGGAGAAAGAGATATTCTTGAATAACTTTTTTTGTGAAGGTCGGAGAGACTTGGAAAGTGGTTGCATCTGGACTAATTTGGGTCCTGCAGATCGATTGGTACCATCCCCAAGCTTGTACGACCTTCGGAAGAGGTCGACCGACGAAATTCCCCCAAATCTGAGGAGATATTCTTGAATAACTTTTTTTGTGAAGGTCGGAGAGACTTGCAAGTAGGCTCTACCCCCACTAAATGGGGTAGCGCGCATCGATCGGTACCATCCTTGAGCTTCTCCGACTTTCGGAAGGGTTAGGGTTAGGGTTAGGGATGAAAGCACATAGGAGAAAGAGATATTCTTGAATAACTTTTTTTGTGAAGGTCGGAGAGACTTGCAAGTAGGCTCTACCCCCACTAAATGGGGTAGCGCGCATCGATCGGTACCATCCTTGAGCTTCTCCGACTTTCGGAAGGGTTAGGGTTAGGGTTAGGGATGAAAGCACATAGGAGAAAGAGATATTCTTGAATAACTTTTTTTGTGAAGGTCGGAGAGACTTGCAAGTAGGCTCTACCCCCACTAAATGGGGTAGCGCGCATCGATCGGTACCATCCTTGAGCTTCTCCGACTTTCGGAAGGGTTAGGGTTAGGGTTAGGGATGAAAGCACATAGGAGAAAGAGATATTCTTGAATAACTTTTTTTGTGAAGGTCGGAGAGACTTGGAAAGTGGTTGCATCTGGACTAATTTGGGTCCTGCGGATCGATTGGTACCATCCCCGAGCTTGTACGACCTTCGGAAGAGGTCGACCGACGAAATTCCCCCAAATCTGAGGAGATATTCTTGAATAACTTTTTTTGTGAAGGTCGGAGAGACTTGCAAGTAGGCTCTACCCCCACTAAATGGGGTAGCGCGCATCGATCGTTACTATCCTTGAGCTTCTCCGACTTTCGGAAGGGTTAGGGTTAGGGTTAGGGATGAAAGCACATAGGAGAAAGAGATATTCTTGAATAACTTTTTTTGTGAAGGTCGGACAGACTTGCAAGTAGGCTCTACCCCCACTAAATGGGGTAGCGCGCATCGATCGGTACCATCTTTGAGCTTCTCCGACTTTCGGAAGGGTTAGGGTTAGGGTTAGGGATGAAAGCACATAGGAGAAAGAGATATTCTTGAATAACTTTTTTTGTGAAGGTCGGAGAGACTTGGAAAGTAGTTGCATCTGGACTAATTTGGGTCCTGCGGATCGATTGGTACTATCCCCGAGCTTGTACGACCTTCGGAAGAGGTCGACCGACGAAATTCCCCCAAATCTGAGGAGATATTCTTGAATAACTTTTTTTGTGAAGGTCGGAGAGACTTGCAAGTAGGCTCTACCCCCACTAAATGGGGTAACGCGCATCGATCGGTACCATCCTTGAGCTTCTCCGACTTTCGGAAGGGTTAGGGTTAGGGTTAGGGATGAAAGCACATAGGAGAAAGAGATATTCTTGAATAACTTTTTTTGTGAAGGTCGGAGAGACTTGCAAGTAGGCTCTACCCCCACTAAATGGGGTAGCGCGCATCGATCGGTACCATCCTTGAGCTTTTCCGACTTTTGGAAGGGTTAGGGTTAGGGTTAGGGATGAAAGCACATAGGAGAAAGAGATATTCTTGAATAACTTTTTTTGTGAAGGTCGGAGAGACTTGCAAGTAGGCTCTACCCCCACTAAATGGGGTAGCGCGCATCGATCGGTACCATCCTTGAGCTTCTCCGACTTTCGGAAGGGTTAGGGTTAGGGTTAGGGATGAAAGCACATAGGAGAAAGAGATATTCTTGAATAACTTTTTTTGTGAAGGTCGGAGAGACTTGCAAGTAGGCTCTACCCCCACTAAATGGGGTAGCGCGCATCGATCGGTACCATCCTTGAGCTTCTCCGACTTTCGGAAGGGTTAGGGTTAGGGATGAAAGCACATAGGAGAAAGAGATATTCTTGAATAACTTTTTTTGTGAAGGTCGGAGAGACTTGCAAGTAGGCTCTACCCCCACTAAATGGGGTAGCGCGCATCGATCGGTACCATCCTTGAGCTTCTCCGACTTTCGGAAGGGTTAGGGTTAGGGTTAGGGATGAAAGCACATAGGAGAAAGAGATATTCTTGAATAACTTTTTTTGTGAAGGTCGGAGAGACTTGGAAAGTGGTTGCATCTGGACTAATTTGGGTCCTGCGGATCGATTGGTACCATCCCCGAGCTTGTACGACCTTTGGAAGAGGTCGACCGACGAAATTCCCCCAAATCTGAGGAGATATTCTTGAATAACTTTTTTTGTGAAGGTCGGAGAGACTTGCAAGTAGGCTCTACCCCCACTAAATGGGGTAGCGCGCATCGATCGGTACTTTCCTTGAGCTTCTCCGACTTTCGGAAGGGTTAGGGTTAGGGTTAGGGATGAAAGCACATAGGAGAAAGAGATATTCTTGAATAACTTTTTTTGTGAAGGTCGGAGAGACTTGCAAGTAGGCTCTACCCCCACTAAATGGGGTAGCGCGCATCGATCGGTACCATCCTTGAGCTTCTCCGACTTTCGGAAGGGTTAGGGTTAGGGTTAGGGATGAAAGCACATAGGAGAAAGAGATATTCTTGAATAACTTTTTTTGTGAAGGTCGGAGAGACTTGGAAAGTGGTTGCATCTGGACTAATTTGGGTCCTGCGGATCGATTGGTACCATCCCCGAGCTTGTACGATCTTCGGAAGAGGTCGACCGACGAAATTCCCCCAAATCTGAGGAGATATTCTTGAATAACTTTTTTTGTGAAGGTCGGAGAGACTTGCAAGTAGGCTCTACCCCCACTAAATGGGGTTGCGCGCATCGATCGGTACCATCTTTGAGCTTCTCCGACTTTCGGAAGGGTTAGGGTTAGGGATGAAAGCACATAGGAGAAAGAGATATTCTTGAATAACTTTTTTTGTGAAGGTCGGAGAGACTTGCAAGTAGGCTCTACCCCCACTAAATGGGGTAGCGCGCATCGATCGGTACCATCCTTGAGCTTCTCCGACTTTCGGAAGGGTTAGGGTTAGGGATGAAAGCACATAGGAGAAAGAGATATTCTTGAATAACTTTTTTTGTGAAGGTCGGAGAGACTTGGAAAGTGGTTGCATCTGGACTAATTTGGGTCCTGCGGATCGATTGGTACCATCCCCGAGCTTGTACGACCTTCGGAAGAGGTCGACCGACGAAATTCCCCCAAATCTGAGGAGATATTCTTGAATAACTTTTTTTGTGAAGGTCGGAGAGACTTGCAAGTAGGCTCTACCCCCACTAAATGGGGTTGCGCGCATCGATCGGTACCATCCTTGAGCTTCTCCGACTTTCGGAAGGGTTAGGGTTAGGGTTAGGGATGAAAGCACATAGGAGAAAGAGATATTCTTGAATAACTTTTTTTGTGAAGGTCGGAGAGACTTGGAAAGTGGTTGCATCTGGACTAATTTGGGTCCTGCAGATCGATTGGTACCATCCCCAAGCTTGTACGACCTTCGGAAGAGGTCGACCGACGAAATTCCCCCAAATCTGAGGAGATATTCTTGAATAACTTTTTTTGTGAAGGTCGGAGAGACTTGCAAGTAGGCTCTACCCCCACTAAATGGGGTAGCGCGCATCGATCGGTACCATCCTTGAGCTTCTCCGACTTTCGGAAGGGTTAGGGTTAGGGTTAGGGATGAAAGCACATAGGAGAAAGAGATATTCTTGAATAACTTTTTTTGTGAAGGTCGGAGAGACTTGCAAGTAGGCTCTACCCCCACTAAATGGGGTAGCGCGCATCGATCGGTACCATCCTTGAGCTTCTCCGACTTTCGGAAGGGTTAGGGTTAGGGTTAGGGATGAAAGCACATAGGAGAAAGAGATATTCTTGAATAACTTTTTTTGTGAAGGTCGGAGAGACTTGCAAGTAGGCTCTACCCCCACTAAATGGGGTAGCGCGCATCGATCGGTACCATCCTTGAGCTTCTCCGACTTTCGGAAGGGTTAGGGTTAGGGTTAGGGATGAAAGCACATAGGAGAAAGAGATATTCTTGAATAACTTTTTTTGTGAAGGTCGGAGAGACTTGCAAGTAGGCTCTACCCCCACTAAATGGGGTAGCGCGCATCGATCGGTACCATCCTTGAGCTTCTCCGACTTTCGGAAGGGTTAGGGTTAGGGTTAGGGATGAAAGCACATAGGAGAAAGAGATATTCTTGAATAACTTTTTTTGTGAAGGTCGGAGAGACTTGCAAGTAGGCTCTACCCCCACTAAATGGGGTAGCGCGCATCGATCGGTACCATCTTTGAGCTTCTCCGACTTTCGGAAGGGTTAGGGTTAGGGTTAGGGATGAAAGCACATAGGAGAAAGAGATATTCTTGAATAACTTTTTTTGTGAAGGTCGGAGAGACTTGGAAAGTGGTTGCATCTGGACTAATTTGGGTCCTGCGGATCGATTGGTACCATCCCCGAGCTTGTACGACCTTCGGAAGAGGTCGACCGACGAAATTCCCCCAAATCTGAGGAGATATTCTTGAATAACTTTTTTTGTGAAGGTCGGAGAGACTTGCAAGTAGGCTCTACCCCCACTAAATGGGGTAGCACGCATCGATCGGTACCATCCTTGAGCTTCTCCGACTTTCGGAAGGGTTAGGGTTAGGGTTAGGGATGAAAGCACATAGGAGAAAGAGATATTCTTGAATAACTTTTTTTGTGAAGGTCGGAGAGACTTGCAAGTAGGCTCTACCCCCACTAAATGGGGTAGCGCGCATCGATCGGTACCATCCTTGAGCTTCTCCGACTTTCGGAAGGGTTAGGGTTAGGGATGAAAGCACATAGGAGAAAGAGATATTCTTGAATAACTTTTTTTGTGAAGGTCGGAGAGACTTGGAAAGTGGTTGCATCTGGACTAATTTGGGTCCTGCGGATCGATTGGTACCATCCCCGAGCTTGTACGACCTTCGGAAGAGGTCGACCGACGAAATTCCCCCAAATCTGAGGAGATATTCCTGAATAACTTTTTTTGTGAAGGTCGGAGAGACTTGCAAGTAGGCTCTACCCCCACTAAATGGGGTTGCGCGCATCGATCGGTACCATCCTTGAGCTTCTCAGACTTTCGGAAGGGTTAGGGTTAGGGTTAGGGATGAAAGCACATAGGAGAAAGAGATATTCTTGAATAACTTTTTTTGTGAAGGTCGGAGAGACTTGGAAAGTGGTTGCATCTGGACTAATTTGGGTCCTGCAGATCGATTGGTACCATCCCCAAGCTTGTACGACCTTCGGAAGAGGTCGACCGACGAAATTCCCCCAAATCTGAGGAGATATTCTTGAATAACTTTTTTTGTGAAGGTCGGAGAGACTTGCAAGTAGGCTCTACCCCCACTAAATGGGGTAGCGCGCATCGATCGGTCCCATCCTTGAGCTTCTCCGACTTTCGGAAGGGTTAGGGTTAGGGTTAGGGATGAAAGCACATAGGAGAAAGAGATATTCTTGAATAACTTTTTTTGTGAAGGTCGGAGAGACTTGCAAGTAGGCTCTACCCCCACTAAATGGGGTAGCGCGCATCGATCGGTACCATCCTTGAGCTTCTCCGACTTTCGGAAGGGTTAGGGTTAGGGTTAGGGATGAAAGCACATAGGAGAAAGAGATATTCTTGAATAACTTTTTTTGTGAAGGTCGGAGAGACTTGCAAGTAGGCTCTACCCCCACTAAATGGGGTAGCGCGCATCGATCGGTACCATTTTTGAGCTTCTCCAACTTTCGGAAGGGTTAGGGTTAGGGTTAGGGATGAAAGCACATAGGAGAAAGAGATATTCTTGAATAACTTTTTTTGTGAAGGTCGGAGAGACTTGGAAAGTGGTTGCATCTGGACTAATTTGGGTCCTGCGGATCGATTGGTACCATCCCCGAGCTTGTACGACCTTCGGAAGAGGTCGACCGACGAAATTCCCCCAAATCTGAGGAGATATTCTTGAATAACTTTTTTTGTGAAGGTCGGAGAGACTTGCAAGTAGGCTCTACCCCCACTAAATGGGGTAGCGCGCATCGATCGGTACCATCCTTGAGCTTCTCCGACTTTCGGAAGGGTTAGGGTTAGGGTTAGGGATGAAAGCACATAGGAGAAAGAGATATTCTTGAATAACGTTTTTTGTGAAGGTCGGAGAGACTTGCAAGTAGGCTCTACCCCCACTAAATGGGGTAGCGCGCATCGATCGGTACCATCCTTGAGCTTCTCCGACTTTCGGAAGGGTTAGGGTTAGGGTTAGGGATGAAAGCACATAGGAGAAAGAGATATTCTTGAATAACTTTTTTTGTGAAGGTCGGAGAGACTTGGAAAGTGGTTGCATCTGGACTAATTTGGGTCCTGCGGATCGATTGGTACCATCCCCGAGCTTGTACGACCTTCGGAAGAGGTCGACCGACGAAATTCCCCCAAATCTGAGGAGATATTCTTGAATAACTTTTTTTGTGAAGGTCGGAGAGACTTGCAAGTAGGCTCTACCCCCACTAAATGGGGTAGCGCGCATCGATCGGTACCATCCTTGAGCTTCTCCGACTTTCGGAAGGGTTAGGGTTAGGGTTAGGGATGAAAGCACATAGGAGAAAGAGATATTCTTGAATAACTTTTTTTGTGAAGGTCGGAGAGACTTGCAAGTAGGCTCTACCCCCACTAAATGGGGTAGCGCGCATCGATCAGTACCATCCTTGAGCTTCTCCGACTTTCGGAAGGGTTAGGGTTAGGGATGAAAGCACATAGGAGAAAGAGATATTCTTGAATAACTTTTTTTGTGAAGGTCGGAGAGACTTTCAAGTAGGCTCTACCCCCACTAAATGGGGTAGCGCGCATCGATCGGTACCATCCTTGAGCTTCTCCGACTTTCGGAAGGGTTAGGGTTAGGGTTAGGGATGAAAGCACATAGAAGAAAGAGATATTCTTGAATAACTTTTTTTGTGAAGGTCGGAGAGACTTGGAAAGTGGTTGCATCTGGACTAATTTGGGTCCTGCGGATCGATTGGTACCATCCCCGAGCTTGTACGACCTTCGGAAGAGGTCGACCGACGAAATTCCCCCAAATCTGAGGAGATATTCTTGAATAACTTTTTTTGTGAAGGTCGGAGAGACTTGCAAGTAGGCTCTACCCCCACTAAATGGGGTTGCGCGCATCGATCGGTACCATCCTTGAGCTTCTCCGACTTTCGGAAGGGTTAGGGTTAGGGTTAGGGATGAAAGCACATAGGAGAAAGAGATATTCTTGAATAACTTTTTTTGTGAAGGTCGGAGAGACTTGCAAGTAGGCTCTACCCCCACTAAATGGGGTAGCGCGCATCGATCGGTACCATCCTTGAGCTTCTCCGACTTTCGGAAGGGTTAGGGTTAGGGATGAAAGCACATAGGAGAAAGAGATATTCTTGAATAACTTTTTTTGTGAAGGTCGGAGAGACTTGGAAAGTGGTTGCATCTGGACTAATTTGGGTCCTGCGGATCGATTGGTACCATCCCCGAGCTTGTACGAACTTCGGAAGAGGTCGACGAACGAAATTCCCCCAAATCTGAGGAGATATTCTTGAATAACTTTTTTTGTGAAGGTCGGAGAGACTTGCAAGTAGGCTCTACCCCCACTAAATGGGGTTGCGCGCATCGATCGGTACCATCCTTGAGCTTCTCCGACTTTCGGAAGGGTTAGGGTTAGGGTTAGGGATGAAAGCACATAGGAGAAAGAGATATTCTTGAATAACTTTTTTTGTGAAGGTCGGAGAGACTTGGAAAGTGGTTGCATCTGGACTAATTTGGGTCCTGCGGATCGATTGGTACCATCCCCGAGCTTGTACGACCTTCGGAAGAGGTCGACCGACGAAATTCCCCCAAATCTGAGGAGATATTCTTGAATAACTTTTTTTGTGAAGGTCGGAGAGACTTGCAAGTAGGCTCTACCCCCACTAAATGGGGTAGCGCGCATCGATCGGTACCATCCTTGAGCTTCTCCGACTTTCGGAAGGGTTAGGGTTAGGGTTAGGGATGAAAGCACATAGGAGAAAGAGATATTCTTGAATAACTTTTTTTGTGAAGGTCGGAGAGACTTGAAAAGTGGTTGCATCTGGACTAATTTGGGTCCTGCGGATCGATTGGTACCATCCCCGAGCTTGTACGACCTTCGGAAGAGGTCGACCGACGAAATTCCCCCAAATCTGAGGAGATATTCTTGAATAACTTTTTTTGTGAAGGTCGGAGAGACTTGCAAGTAGGCTCTACCCCCACTAAATGGGGTAGCGCGCATCGATCGGTACCATCCTTGAGCTTCTCCGACTTTCGGAAGGGTTAGGGTTAGGGTTAGGGATGAAAGCACATAGGAGAAAGAGATATTCTTGAATAACTTTTTTTGTGAAGGTCGGAGAGACTTGGAAAGTGGTTGCATCTGGACTAATTTGGGTCCTGCGGATCGATTGGTACCATCCCCGAGCTTGTACGACCTTCGGAAGAGGTCGACCGACGAAATTACCCCAAATCTGAGGAGATATTCTTGAATAACTTTTTTTGTGAAGGTCGGAGAGACTTGCAAGTAGGCTCTACCCCCACTAAATGGGGTAGCGCGCATCGATCGGTACCATCCTTGAGCTTCTCCGACTTTCGGAAGGGTTAGGGTTAGGGTTAGGGATGAAAGCACATAGGAGAAAGAGATATTCTTGAATAACGTTTTTTGTGAAGGTCGGAGAGACTTGCAAGTAGGCTCTACCCCCACTAAATGGGGTAGCGCGCATCGATCGGTACCATCCTTGAGCTTCTCCGACTTTCGGAAGGGTTAGGGTTAGGGTTAGGGATGAAAGCACATAGGAGAAAGAGATATTCTTGAATAACTTTTTTTGTGAAGGTCGGAGAGACTTGGAAAGTGGTTGCATCTGGACTAATTTGGGTCCTGCGGATCGATTGGTACCATCCCCGAGCTTGTACGACCTTCGGAAGAGGTCGACCGACGAAATTCCCCCAAATCTGAGGAGATATTCTTGAATAACTTTTTTTGTGAAGGTCGGAGAGACTTGCAAGTAGGCTCTACCCCCACTAAATGGGGTAGCGCGCATCGATCGGTACCATCCTTGAGCTTCTCCGACTTTCGGAAGGGTTAGGGTTAGGGTTAGGGATGAAAGCACATAGGAGAAAGAGATATTCTTGAATAACTTTTTTTTTGAAGGTCGGAGAGACTTGCAAGTAGGCTCTACCCCCACTAAATGGGGTAGCGCGCATCGATCAGTACCATCCTTGAGCTTCTCCGACTTTCGGAAGGGTTAGGGTTAGGGTTAGGGATGAAAGCACATAGGAGAAAGAGATATTCTTGAAAAACTTTTTTTGTGAAGGTCGGAGAGACTTGCAAGTAGGCTCTACCCCCACTAAATGGGGTAGCGCGCATCGATCGGTACCATCCTTGAGCTTCTCCGACTTTCGGAAGGGTTAGGGTTAGGGTTAGGGATGAAAGCACATAGGAGAAAGAGATATTCTTGAATAACTTTTTTTGTGAAGGTCGGAGAGACTTGCAAGTAGGCTCTACTCCCACTAAATGGGGTAACGCGCATCGATCGGTACCATCCTTGAGCTTCTCCGACTTTCGGAAGGGTTAGGGTTAGGGTTAGGGATGAAAGCACATAGGAGAAAGAGATATTCTTGAATAACTTTTTTTGTGAAGGTCGGAGAGACTTGGAAAGTGGTTGCATCTGGACTAATTTGGGTCCTGCGGATCGATTGGTACCATCCCCGAGCTTGTACGACCTTCGGAAGAGGTCGACCGACGAAATTCCCCCAAATCTGAGGAGATA
This sequence comes from Limanda limanda, assembly GCF_963576545.1. Lineage (NCBI taxonomy): Eukaryota > Metazoa > Chordata > Actinopteri > Pleuronectiformes > Pleuronectidae > Limanda > Limanda limanda. Next base: position 37,746 of record NW_026870636.1, read on the forward strand.
TTCTTGAATAACTTTTTTTGTGAAGGTCGGAGAGACTTGCAAGTAGGCTCTACCCCCACTAAATGGGGTAGCGCGCATCGATCGGTACCATCCTTGAGCTTCTCCGACTTTCGGAAGGGTTAGGGTTAGGGTTAGGGTTAGGGATGAAAGCACATAGGAGAAAGAGATATTCTTGAATAACTTTTTTGTGAAGGTCGGAGAGACTTGGAAAGTGGTTGCATCTGGACTAATTTGGGTCCTGCGGATCGATTGGTACCATCCCCGAGCTTGTACGACCTTCGGAAGAGGTCGACCGACGAAATTCCCCCAAATCTGAGGAGATATTCTTGAATAACTTTTTTTGTGAAGGTCGGAGAGACTTGCAAGTAGGCTCTACCCCCACTAAATGGGGTTGCGCGCATCGATCAGTACCATCCTTGAGCTTCTCCGACTTTCGGAAGGGTTAGGGTTAGGGTTAGGGATGAAAGCACATAGGAGAAAGAGATATTCTTGAATAACTTTTTTTGTGAAGGTCGGAGAGACTTGGAAAGTGGTTGCATCTGGCCTAATTTGGGTCCTGCGGATCGATTGGTACCATCCCCGAGCTTGTACGACCTTCGGAAGAGGTCGACCGACGAAATTCCCCCAAATCTGAGGAGATATTCTTGAATAACTTTTTTTGTGAAGGTCGGAGAGACTTGCAAGTAGGCTCTACCCCCACTAAATGGGGTTGCGCGCATCGATCAGTACCATCCTTGAGCTTCTCCGACTTTCGGAAGGGTTAGGGTTAGGGTTAGGGATGAAAGCACATAGGAGAAAGAGATATTCTTGAATAACTTTTTTTGTGAAGGTCGGAGAGACTTGCAAGTAGGCTCTACCCCCACTAAATGGGGTAGCGCGCATCGATCGGTACCATCCTTGAGCTTCTCCGACTTTCGGAAGGGTTAGGGTTAGGGTTAGGGATGAAAGCACATAGGAGAAAGAGATATTCTTGAATAACTTTTTTTGTGAAGGTCGGAGAGACTTGCAAGTAGGCTCTACCCCCACTAAATGGGGTAGCGCGCATCGATCGGTACCATCCTTGAGCTTCTCCGACTTTCGGAAGGGTTAGGGTTAGGGATGAAAGCACATAGGAGAAAGAGATATTCTTGAATAACTTTTTTTGTGAAGGTCGGAGAGACTTGCAAGTAGGCTCTACCCCCACTAAATGGGGTAGCGCGCATCGATCGGTACCATCCTTGAGCTTCTCCGACTTTCGGAAGGGTTAGGGTTAGGGTTAGGGATGAAAGCACATAGGAGAAAGAGATATTCTTGAATAACTTTTTTTGTGAAGGTCGGAGAGACTTGGAAAGTGGTTGCATCTGGACTAATTTGGGTTCTGCGGATCGATTGGTACCATCCCCGAGCTTGTACGACCTTCAGAAGAGGTCGACCGACGAAATTCCCCCAAATCTGAGGAGATATTCTTGAATAACTTTTTTTGTGAAGGTCGGAGAGACTTGCAAGTAGGCTCTACCCCCACTAAATGGGGTAGCGCGCATCGATCGGTACCATCCTTGAGCTTCTCCGACTTTCGGAAGGGTTAGGGTTAGGGTTAGGGATGAAAGCACATAGGAGAAAGAGATATTCTTGAATAACTTTTTTTGTGAAGGTCGGAGAGACTTGGAAAGTGGTTGCATCTGGACTAATTTGGGTCCTGCGGATCGATTGGTACCATCCCCGAGCTTGTACGACCTTCGGAAGAGGTCGACCGACGAAATTCCCCCAAATCTGAGGAGATATTCTTGAATAACTTTTTTTGTGAAGGTCGGAGAGACTTGCAAGTAGGCTCTACCCCCACTAAATGGGGTTGCGCGCATCGATCAGTACCATCCTTGAGCTTCTCCGACTTTCGGAAGGGTTAGGGTTAGGGTTAGGGATGAAAGCACATAGGAGAAAGAGATATTCTTGAATAACTTTTTTTGTGAAGGTCGGAGAGACTTGGAAAGTGGTTGCATCTGGACTAATTTGGGTCCTGCGGATCGATTGGTACCATCCCCGAGCTTGTACAACCTTCGGAAGAGGTCGACCGACGAAATTCCCCCAAATCTGAGGAGATATTCTTGAATAACTTTTTTTGTGAAGGTCGGAGAGACTTGCAAGTAGGCTCTACCCCCACTAAATGGGGTTGCGCGCATCGATCAGTACCATCCTTGAGCTTCTCCGACTTTCGGAAGGGTTAGGGTTAGGGTTAGGGATGAAAGCACATAGGAGAAAGAGATATTCTTGAATAACTTTTTTTGTGAAGGTCGGAGAGACTTGCAAGTAGGCTCTACCCCCACTAAATGGGGTAGCGCGCATCGATCGGTACCATCCTTGAGCTTCTCCGACTTTCGGAAGGGTTAGGGTTAGGGATGAAAGCACATAGGAGAAAGAGATATTCTTGAATAACTTTTTTTGTGAAGGTCGGAGAGACTTGCAAGTAGGCTCTACCCCCACTAAATGGGGTAGCGCGCATCGATCGGTACCATCCTTGAGCTTCTCCGACTTTCGGAAGGGTTAGGGTTAGGGTTAGGGATGAAAGCACATAGGAGAAAGAGATATTCTTGAATAACTTTTTTTGTGAAGGTCGGAGAGACTTGCAAGTAGGCTCTACCCCCACTAAATGGGGTAGCGCGCATCGATCGGTACCATCCTTGAGCTTCTCCGACTTTCGGAAGGGTTAGGGTTAGGGTTAGGGATGAAAGCACATAGGAGAAAGAGATATTCTTGAATAACTTTTTTTGTGAAGGTCGGAGAGACTTGGAAAGTGGTTGCATCTGGACTAATTTGGGTCCTGCGGATCGATTGGTACCATCCCCGAGCTTGTACGACCTTCGGAAGAGGTCGACCGACGAAATTCCCCCAAATCTGAGGAGATATTCTTGAATAACTTTTTTTGTGAAGGTCGGAGAGACTTGCAAGTAGGCTCTACCCCCACTAAATGGGGTAGCGCGCATCGATCGGTACCATCCTTGAGCTTCTCCGACTTTCGGAAGGGTTAGGGTTAGGGTTAGGGATGAAAGCACATAGGAGAAAGAGATATTCTTGAATAACTTTTTTTGTGAAGGTCGGAGAGACTTGGAAAGTGGTTGCATCTGGACTAATTTGGGTCCTGCGGATCGATTGGTACCATCCCCGAGCTTGTACGACCTTCGGAAGAGGTCGACCGACGAAATTCCCCCAAATCTGAGGAGATATTCTTGAATAACTTTTTTTGTGAAGGTCGGAGAGACTTGCAAGTAGGCTCTACCCCCACTAAATGGGGTTGCGCGCATCGATCGGTACCATCCTTGAGCTTCTCCGACTTTCGGAAGGGTTAGGGTTAGGGTTAGGGATGAAAGCACATAGGAGAAAGAGATATTCTTGAATAACTTTTTTTGTGAAGGTCGGAGAGACTTGCAAGTAGGCTCTACCCCCACTAAATGGGGTAGCGCGCATCGATCGGTACCATCCTTGAGCTTCTCCGACTTTCGGAAGGGTTAGGGTTAGGGTTAGGGATGAAAGCACATAGGAGAAAGAGATATTCTTGAATAACTTTTTTTGTGAAGGTCGGAGAGACTTGCAAGTAGGCTCTACCCCCACTAAATGGGGTAGCGCGCATCGATCGGTACCATCCTTGAGCTTCTCCGACTTTCGGAAGGGTTAGGGTTAGGGTTAGGGATGAAAGCACATAGGAGAAAGAGATATTCTTGAATAACTTTTTTTGTGAAGGTCGGAGAGACTTGCAAGTAGGCTCTACCCCCACTAAATGGGGTAGCGCGCATCGATCGGTACCATCCTTGAGCTTCTCCGACTTTCGGAAGGGTTAGGGTTAGGGTTAGGGATGAAAGCACATAGGAGAAAGAGATATTCTTGAATAACTTTTTTTGTGAAGGTCGGAGAGACTTGCAAGTAGGCTCTACCCCCACTAAATGGGGTAGCGCGCATCGATCGGTACCATCCTTGAGCTTCTCCGACTTTCGGAAGGGTTAGGGTTAGGGTTAGGGATGAAAGCACATAGGAGAAAGAGATATTCTTGAATAACTTTTTTTGTGAAGGTCGGAGAGACTTGGAAAGTGGTTGCATCTGGACTAATTTGGGTCCTGCGGATCGATTGGTACCATCCCCGAGCTTGTACGACCTTCGGAAGAGGTCGACCGACGAAATTCCCCCAAATCTGAGGAGATATTCTTGAATAACTTTTTTTGTGAAGGTCGGAGAGACTTGCAAGTAGGCTCTACCCCCACTAAATGGGGTAGCGCGCATCGATCGGTACCATCCTTGAGCTTCTCCGACTTTCGGAAGGGTTAGGGTTAGGGTTAGGGATGAAAGCACATAGGAGAAAGAGATATTCTTGAATAACTTTTTTTGTGAAGGTCGGAGAGACTTGGAAAGTGGTTGCATCTGGACTAATTTGGGTCCTGCGGATCGATTGGTACCATCCCCGAGCTTGTACGACCTTCGGAAGAGGTCGACCGACGAAATTCCCCCAAATCTGAGGAGATATTCTTGAATAACTTTTTTTGTGAAGGTCGGAGAGACTTGCAAGTAGGCTCTACCCCCACTAAATGGGGTTGCGCGCATCGATCAGTACCATCCTTGAGCTTCTCCGACTTTCGGAAGGGTTAGGGTTAGGGATGAAAGCACATAGGAGAAAGAGATATTCTTGAATAACTTTTTTTGTGAAGGTCGGAGAGACTTGCAAGTAGGCTCTACCCCCACTAAATGGGGTAGCGCGCATCGATCGGTACCATCCTTGAGCTTCTCCGACTTTCGGAAGGGTTAGGGTTAGGGTTAGGGATGAAAGCACATAGGAGAAAGAGATATTCTTGAATAACGTTTTTTGTGAAGGTCGGAGAGACTTGCAAGTAGGCTCTACCCCCACTAAATGGGGTAGCGCGCATCGATCGGTACCATCCTTGAGCTTCTCCGACTTTCGGAAGGGTTAGGGTTAGGGTTAGGGATGAAAGCACATAGGAGAAAGAGATATTCTTGAATAACTTTTTTTGTGAAGGTCGGAGAGACTTGGAAAGTGGTTGCATCTGGACTAATTTGGGTCCTGCGGATCGATTGGTACCATCCCCGAGCTTGTACGACCTTCGGAAGAGGTCGACCGACGAAATTCCCCCAAATCTGAGGAGATATTCTTGAATAACTTTTTTTGTGAAGGTCGGAGAGACTTGCAAGTAGGCTCTACCCCCACTAAATGGGGTTGCGCGCATCGATCGGTACCATCCTTGAGCTTCTCCGACTTTCGGAAGGGTTAGGGTTAGGGTTAGGGATGAAAGCACATAGGAGAAAGAGATATTCTTGAATAACTTTTTTTGTGAAGGTCGGAGAGACTTGCAAGTAGGCTCTACCCCCACTAAATGGGGTAGCGCGCATCGATCGGTACCATCCTTGAGCTTCTCCGACTTTCGGAAGGGTTAGGGTTAGGGTTAGGGATGAAAGCACATAGGAGAAAGAGATATTCTTGAATAACTTTTTTTGTGAAGGTCGGAGAGACTTGCAAGTAGGCTCTACCCCCACTAAATGGGGTAGCGCGCATCGATCGGTACCATCCTTGAGCTTCTCCGACTTTCGGAAGGGTTAGGGTTAGGGTTAGGGATGAAAGCACATAGGAGAAAGAGATATTCTTGAATAACTTTTTTTGTGAAGGTCGGAGAGACTTGGAAAGTGGTTGCATCTGGACTAATTTGGGTCCTGCGGATCGATTGGTACCATCCCCGAGCTTGTACGACCTTCGGAAGAGGTCGACCGACGAAATTCCCCCAAATCTGAGGAGATATTCTTGAATAACTTTTTTTGTGAAGGTCGGAGAGACTTGCAAGTAGGCTCTACCCCCACTAAATGGGGTAGCGCGCATCGATCAGTACCATCCTTGAGCTTCTCCGACTTTCGGAAGGGTTAGGGTTAGGGATGAAAGCACATAGGAGAAAGAGATATTCTTGAATAACTTTTTTTGTGAAGGTCGGAGAGACTTGGAAAGTGGTTGCATCTGGACTAATTTGGGTCCTGCGGATCGATTGGTACCATCCCCGAGCTTGTACGACCTTCGGAAGAGGTCGACCGACGAAATTCCCCCAAATCTGAGGAGATATTCTTGAATAACTTTTTTTGTGAAGGTCGGAGAGACTTGCAAGTAGGCTCTACCCCCACTAAATGGGGTAGCGCACATCGGTCGGTACCATCCTTGAGCTTCTCCGACTTTCGGAAGGGTTAGGGTTAGGGTTAGGGATGAAAGCACATAGGAGAAAGAGATATTCTTGAATAACTTTTTTTGTGAAGGTCGGAGAGACTTGGAAAGTGGTTGCATCTGGACTAATTTGGGTCCTGCGGATCGATTGGTACCATCCCCGAGCTTGTACGACCTTCGGAAGAGGTCGACCGACGAAATTCCCCCAAATCTGAGGAGATATTCTTGAATAACTTTTTTTGTGAAGGTCGGAGAGACTTGCAAGTAGGCTCTACCCCCACTAAATGGGGTAGCGCGCATCGATCGGTACCATCCTTGAGCTTCTCCGACTTTCGGAAGGGTTAGGGTTAGGGTTAGGGTTAGGGATGAAAGCACATAGGAGAAAGAGATATTCTTGAATAACTTTTTTTGTGAAGGTCGGAGAGACTTGGAAAGTGGTTGCATCTGGACTAATTTGGGTCCTGCGGATCGATTGGTACCATCCCCGAGCTTGTACGACCTTCGGAAGAGGTCGACCGACGAAATTCCCCCAAATCTGAGGAGATATTCTTGAATAACTTTTTTTGTGAAGGTCGGAGAGACTTGCAAGTAGGCTCTACCCCCACTAAATGGGGTTGCGCGCATCGATCAGTACCATCCTTGAGCTTCTCCGACTTTCGGAAGGGTTAGGGTTAGGGTTAGGGATGAAAGCACATAGGAGAAAGAGATATTCTTGAATAACTTTTTTTGTGAAGGTCGGAGAGACTTGGAAAGTGGTTGCATCTGGCCTAATTTGGGTCCTGCGGATCGATTGGTACCATCCCCGAGCTTGTACGACCTTCGGAAGAGGTCGACCGACGAAATTCCCCCAAATCTGAGGAGATATTCTTGAATAACTTTTTTTGTGAAGGTCGGAGAGACTTGCAAGTAGGCTCTACCCCCACTAAATGGGGTTGCGCGCATCGATCAGTACCATCCTTGAGCTTCTCCGACTTTCGGAAGGGTTAGGGTTAGGGTTAGGGATGAAAGCACATAGGAGAAAGAGATATTCTTGAATAACTTTTTTTGTGAAGGTCGGAGAGACTTGCAAGTAGGCTCTACCCCCACTAAATGGGGTAGCGCGCATCGATCGGTACCATCCTTGAGCTTCTCCGACTTTCGGAAGGGTTAGGGTTAGGGATGAAAGCACATAGGAGAAAGAGATATTCTTGAATAACTTTTTTTGTGAAGGTCGGAGAGACTTGCAAGTAGGCTCTACCCCCACTAAATGGGGTAGCGCGCATCGATCGGTACCATCCTTGAGCTTCTCCGACTTTCGGAAGGGTTAGGGTTAGGGATGAAAGCACATAGGAGAAAGAGATATTCTTGAATAACTTTTTTTGTGAAGGTCGGAGAGACTTGCAAGTAGGCTCTACCCCCACTAAATGGGGTAGCGCGCATCGATCGGTACCATCCTTGAGCTTCTCCGACTTTCGGAAGGGTTAGGGTTAGGGTTAGGGATGAAAGCACATAGGAGAAAGAGATATTCTTGAATAACTTTTTTTGTGAAGGTCGGAGAGACTTGGAAAGTGGTTGCATCTGGACTAATTTGGGTTCTGCGGATCGATTGGTACCATCCCCGAGCTTGTACGACCTTCAGAAGAGGTCGACCGACGAAATTCCCCCAAATCTGAGGAGATATTCTTGAATAACTTTTTTTGTGAAGGTCGGAGAGACTTGCAAGTAGGCTCTACCCCCACTAAATGGGGTAGCGCGCATCGATCGGTACCATCCTTGAGCTTCTCCGACTTTCGGAAGGGTTAGGGTTAGGGTTAGGGATGAAAGCACATAGGAGAAAGAGATATTCTTGAATAACTTTTTTTGTGAAGGTCGGAGAGACTTGGAAAGTGGTTGCATCTGGACTAATTTGGGTCCTGCGGATCGATTGGTACCATCCCCGAGCTTGTACGACCTTCGGAAGAGGTCGACCGACGAAATTCCCCCAAATCTGAGGAGATATTCTTGAATAACTTTTTTTGTGAAGGTCGGAGAGACTTGCAAGTAGGCTCTACCCCCACTAAATGGGGTTGCGCGCATCGATCAGTACCATCCTTGAGCTTCTCCGACTTTCGGAAGGGTTAGGGTTAGGGTTAGGGATGAAAGCACATAGGAGAAAGAGATATTCTTGAATAACTTTTTTTGTGAAGGTCGGAGAGACTTGGAAAGTGGTTGCATCTGGACTAATTTGGGTCCTGCGGATCGATTGGTACCATCCCCGAGCTTGTACAACCTTCGGAAGAGGTCGACCGACGAAATTCCCCCAAATCTGAGGAGATATTCTTGAATAACTTTTTTTGTGAAGGTCGGAGAGACTTGCAAGTAGGCTCTACCCCCACTAAATGGGGTTGCGCGCATCGATCAGTACCATCCTTGAGCTTCTCCGACTTTCGGAAGGGTTAGGGTTAGGGTTAGGGATGAAAGCACATAGGAGAAAGAGATATTCTTGAATAACTTTTTTTGTGAAGGTCGGAGAGACTTGCAAGTAGGCTCTACCCCCACTAAATGGGGTAGCGCGCATCGATCGGTACCATCCTTGAGCTTCTCCGACTTTCGGAAGGGTTAGGGTTAGGGATGAAAGCACATAGGAGAAAGAGATATTCTTGAATAACTTTTTTTGTGAAGGTCGGAGAGACTTGCAAGTAGGCTCTACCCCCACTAAATGGGGTAGCGCGCATCGATCGGTACCATCCTTGAGCTTCTCCGACTTTCGGAAGGGTTAGGGTTAGGGTTAGGGATGAAAGCACATAGGAGAAAGAGATATTCTTGAATAACTTTTTTTGTGAAGGTCGGAGAGACTTGCAAGTAGGCTCTACCCCCACTAAATGGGGTAGCGCGCATCGATCGGTACCATCCTTGAGCTTCTCCGACTTTCGGAAGGGTTAGGGTTAGGGTTAGGGATGAAAGCACATAGGAGAAAGAGATATTCTTGAATAACTTTTTTTGTGAAGGTCGGAGAGACTTGGAAAGTGGTTGCATCTGGACTAATTTGGGTCCTGCGGATCGATTGGTACCATCCCCGAGCTTGTACGACCTTCGGAAGAGGTCGACCGACGAAATTCCCCCAAATCTGAGGAGATATTCTTGAATAACTTTTTTTGTGAAGGTCGGAGAGACTTGCAAGTAGGCTCTACCCCCACTAAATGGGGTAGCGCGCATCGATCGGTACCATCCTTGAGCTTCTCCGACTTTCGGAAGGGTTAGGGTTAGGGTTAGGGATGAAAGCACATAGGAGAAAGAGATATTCTTGAATAACTTTTTTTGTGAAGGTCGGAGAGACTTGGAAAGTGGTTGCATCTGGACTAATTTGGGTCCTGCGGATCGATTGGTACCATCCCCGAGCTTGTACGACCTTCGGAAGAGGTCGACCGACGAAATTCCCCCAAATCTGAGGAGATATTCTTGAATAACTTTTTTTGTGAAGGTCGGAGAGACTTGCAAGTAGGCTCTACCCCCACTAAATGGGGTTGCGCGCATCGATCGGTACCATCCTTGAGCTTCTCCGACTTTCGGAAGGGTTAGGGTTAGGGTTAGGGATGAAAGCACATAGGAGAAAGAGATATTCTTGAATAACTTTTTTTGTGAAGGTCGGAGAGACTTGCAAGTAGGCTCTACCCCCACTAAATGGGGTAGCGCGCATCGATCGGTACCATCCTTGAGCTTCTCCGACTTTCGGAAGGGTTAGGGTTAGGGTTAGGGATGAAAGCACATAGGAGAAAGAGATATTCTTGAATAACTTTTTTTGTGAAGGTCGGAGAGACTTGCAAGTAGGCTCTACCCCCACTAAATGGGGTAGCGCGCATCGATCGGTACCATCCTTGAGCTTCTCCGACTTTCGGAAGGGTTAGGGTTAGGGTTAGGGATGAAAGCACATAGGAGAAAGAGATATTCTTGAATAACTTTTTTTGTGAAGGTCGGAGAGACTTGCAAGTAGGCTCTACCCCCACTAAATGGGGTAGCGCGCATCGATCGGTACCATCCTTGAGCTTCTCCGACTTTCGGAAGGGTTAGGGTTAGGGTTAGGGATGAAAGCACATAGGAGAAAGAGATATTCTTGAATAACTTTTTTTGTGAAGGTCGGAGAGACTTGCAAGTAGGCTCTACCCCCACTAAATGGGGTAGCGCGCATCGATCGGTACCATCCTTGAGCTTCTCCGACTTTCGGAAGGGTTAGGGTTAGGGTTAGGGATGAAAGCACATAGGAGAAAGAGATATTCTTGAATAACTTTTTTTGTGAAGGTCGGAGAGACTTGGAAAGTGGTTGCATCTGGACTAATTTGGGTCCTGCGGATCGATTGGTACCATCCCCGAGCTTGTACGACCTTCGGAAGAGGTCGACCGACGAAATTCCCCCAAATCTGAGGAGATATTCTTGAATAACTTTTTTTGTGAAGGTCGGAGAGACTTGCAAGTAGGCTCTACCCCCACTAAATGGGGTAGCGCGCATCGATCGGTACCATCCTTGAGCTTCTCCGACTTTCGGAAGGGTTAGGGTTAGGGTTAGGGATGAAAGCACATAGGAGAAAGAGATATTCTTGAATAACTTTTTTTGTGAAGGTCGGAGAGACTTGGAAAGTGGTTGCATCTGGACTAATTTGGGTCCTGCGGATCGATTGGTACCATCCCCGAGCTTGTACGACCTTCGGAAGAGGTCGACCGACGAAATTCCCCCAAATCTGAGGAGATATTCTTGAATAACTTTTTTTGTGAAGGTCGGAGAGACTTGCAAGTAGGCTCTACCCCCACTAAATGGGGTTGCGCGCATCGATCAGTACCATCCTTGAGCTTCTCCGACTTTCGGAAGGGTTAGGGTTAGGGATGAAAGCACATAGGAGAAAGAGATATTCTTGAATAACTTTTTTTGTGAAGGTCGGAGAGACTTGCAAGTAGGCTCTACCCCCACTAAATGGGGTAGCGCGCATCGATCGGTACCATCCTTGAGCTTCTCCGACTTTCGGAAGGGTTAGGGTTAGGGTTAGGGATGAAAGCACATAGGAGAAAGAGATATTCTTGAATAACGTTTTTTGTGAAGGTCGGAGAGACTTGCAAGTAGGCTCTACCCCCACTAAATGGGGTAGCGCGCATCGATCGGTACCATCCTTGAGCTTCTCCGACTTTCGGAAGGGTTAGGGTTAGGGTTAGGGATGAAAGCACATAGGAGAAAGAGATATTCTTGAATAACTTTTTTTGTGAAGGTCGGAGAGACTTGGAAAGTGGTTGCATCTGGACTAATTTGGGTCCTGCGGATCGATTGGTACCATCCCCGAGCTTGTACGACCTTCGGAAGAGGTCGACCGACGAAATTCCCCCAAATCTGAGGAGATATTCTTGAATAACTTTTTTTGTGAAGGTCGGAGAGACTTGCAAGTAGGCTCTACCCCCACTAAATGGGGTTGCGCGCATCGATCGGTACCATCCTTGAGCTTCTCCGACTTTCGGAAGGGTTAGGGTTAGGGTTAGGGATGAAAGCACATAGGAGAAAGAGATATTCTTGAATAACTTTTTTTGTGAAGGTCGGAGAGACTTGCAAGTAGGCTCTACCCCCACTAAATGGGGTAGCGCGCATCGATCGGTACCATCCTTGAGCTTCTCCGACTTTCGGAAGGGTTAGGGTTAGGGTTAGGGATGAAAGCACATAGGAGAAAGAGATATTCTTGAATAACTTTTTTTGTGAAGGTCGGAGAGACTTGCAAGTAGGCTCTACCCCCACTAAATGGGGTAGCGCGCATCGATCGGTACCATCCTTGAGCTTCTCCGACTTTCGGAAGGGTTAGGGTTAGGGTTAGGGATGAAAGCACATAGGAGAAAGAGATATTCTTGAATAACTTTTTTTGTGAAGGTCGGAGAGACTTGGAAAGTGGTTGCATCTGGACTAATTTGGGTCCTGCGGATCGATTGGTACCATCCCCGAGCTTGTACGACCTTCGGAAGAGGTCGACCGACGAAATTCCCCCAAATCTGAGGAGATATTCTTGAATAACTTTTTTTGTGAAGGTCGGAGAGACTTGCAAGTAGGCTCTACCCCCACTAAATGGGGTAGCGCGCATCGATCAGTACCATCCTTGAGCTTCTCCGACTTTCGGAAGGGTTAGGGTTAGGGATGAAAGCACATAGGAGAAAGAGATATTCTTGAATAACTTTTTTTGTGAAGGTCGGAGAGACTTGGAAAGCTGTTGCATCTGGACTAATTTGGGTCCTGCGGATCGATTGGTACCATCCCCGAGCTTGTACGACCTTCGGAAGAGGTCGACCGACGAAATTCCCCCAAATCTGAGGAGATATTCTTGAATAACTTTTTTTGTGAAGGTCGGAGAGACTTGCAAGTAGGCTCTACCCCCACTAAATGGGGTTGCGCGCATCGATCGGTACCATCCTTGAGCTTCTCCGACTTTCGGAAGGGTTAGGGTTAGGGTTAGGGATGAAAGCACATAGGAGAAAGAGATATTCTTGAATAACTTTTTTTGTGAAGGTCGGAGAGACTTGCAAGTAGGCTTTACCCCCACTAAATGGGGTAGCGCGCATCGATCGGTACCATCCTTGAGCTTCTCCGACTTTCGGAAGGGTTAGGGTTAGGGATGAAAGCCATAGGAGAAAGAGATATTCTTGAATAACTTTTTTTGTGAAGGTCGGAGAGACTTGGAAAGTGGTTGCATCTGGACTAATTTGGGTCCTGCGGATCGATTGGTACCATCCCCGAGCTTGTACGACCTTCGGAAGAGGTCGACCGACGAAATTCCCCCAAATCTGAGGAGATATTCTTGAATAACTTTTTTTGTGAAGGTCGGAGAGACTTGCAAGTAGGCTCTACCCCCACTAAATGGGGTAGCGCGCATCGATGGGTACCATCCTTGAGCTTCTCCGACTTTCGGAAGGGTTAGGGTTAGGGATGAAAGCACATAGGAGAAAGAGATATTCTTGAATAACTTTTTTTGTGAAGGTCGGAGAGACTTGCAAGTAGGCTCTACCCCCACTAAATGGGGTAGCGCACATCGGTCGGTACCATCCTTGAGCTTCTCCGACTTTCGGAAGGGTTAGGGTTAGGGTTAGGGATGAAAGCACATAGGAGAAAGAGATATTCTTGAATAACTTTTTTTGTGAAGGTCGGAGAGACTTGGAAAGTGGTTGCATCTGGACTAATTTGGGTCCTGCGGATCGATTGGTACCATCCCCGAGCTTGTACGACCTTCGGAAGAGGTCGACCGACGAAATTCCCCCAAATCTGAGGAGATATTCTTGAATAACTTTTTTTGTGAAGGTCGGAGAGACTTGCAAGTAGGCTCTACCCCCACTAAATGGGGTAGCGCGCATCGATCGGTACCATCCTTGAGCTTCTCCGACTTTCGGAAGGGTTAGGGTTAGGGTTAGGGATGAAAGCACATAGGAGAAAGAGATATTCTTGAATAACTTTTTTTGTGAAGGTCGGAGAGACTTGGAAAGTGGTTGCATCTGGACTAATTTGGGTCCTGCGGATCGATTGGTACCATCCCCGAGCTTGTACGACCTTCGGAAGAGGTCGACCGACGAAATTCCCCCAAATCTGAGGAGATATTCTTGAATAACTTTTTTTGTGAAGGTCGGAGAGACTTGCAAGTAGGCTCTACCCCCACTAAATGGGGTTGCGCGCATCGATCAGTACCATCCTTGAGCTTCTCCGACTTTCGGAAGGGTTAGGGTTAGGGTTAGGGATGAAAGCACATAGGAGAAAGAGATATTCTTGAATAACTTTTTTTTTGAAGGTCGGAGAGACTTGCAAGTAGGCTCTACCCCCACTAAATGGGGTAGCGCGCATCGATCGGTACCATCTTTGAGCTTCTCCGACTTTCGGAAGGGTTAGGGTTAGGGTTAGGGATGAAAGCACATAGGAGAAAGAGATATTCTTGAATAACTTTTTTTGTGAAGGTCGGAGAGACTTGCAAGTAGGCTCTACCCCCACTAAATGGGGTAGCGCGCATCGATCGGTACCATCTTTGAGCTTCTCCGACTTTCGGAAGGGTTAGGGTTAGGGTTAGGGATGAAAGCACATAGGAGAAAGAGATATTCTTGAATAACTTTTTTTGTGAAGGTCGGAGAGACTTGAAAGTAGGCTCTACCCCCACTAAATGGGGTAGCGCGCATCGATCGGTACCATCCTTGAGCTTCTCCGACTTTCGGAAGGGTTAGGGTTAGGGTTAGGGATGAAAGCACATAGGAGAAAGAGATATTCTTGAATAACTTTTTTTGTGAAGGTCGGAGAGACTTGGAAAGTGGTTGCATCTGGACTAATTTGGGTCCTGCGGATCGATTGGTACCATCCCCGAGCTTGTACGACCTTCGGAAGAGGTCGACCGACGAAATTCCCCCAAATCTGAGGAGATATTCTTGAATAACTTTTTTTGTGAAGGTCGGAGAGACTTGCAAGTAGGCTCTACCCCCACTAAATGGGGTAGCGCGCATCGATCGGTACCATCATTGAGCTTCTCCGACTTTCTGAAGGGTTAGGGTTAGGGATGAAAGCACATAGGAGAAAGAGATATTCTTGAATAACTTTTTTTGTGAAGGTCGGAGAGACTTGGAAAGTGGTTGCATCTGGACTAATTTGGGTCCTGCGGATCGATTGGTACCATCCCCGAGCTTGTACGACCTTCGGAAGAGGTCGACCGACGAAATTCCCCCAAATCTGAGGAGATATTCTTGAATAACTTTTTTTGTGAAGGTCGGAGAGACTTGCAAGTAGGCTCTACCCCCACTAAATGGGGTTGCGCGCATCGATCGGTACCATCCTTGAGCTTCTCCGACTTTCGGAAGGGTTAGGGTTAGGGTTAGGGATGAAAGCACATAGGAGAAAGAGATATTCTTGAATAACTTTTTTTGTGAAGGTCGGAGAGACTTGCAAGTAGGCTCTACCCCCACTAAATGGGGTAGCGCGCATCGATCGGTACCATCCTTGAGCTTCTCCGACTTTCGGAAGGGTTAGGGTTAGGGTTAGGGATGAAAGCACATAGGAGAAAGAGATATTCTTGAATAACTTTTTTTGTGAAGGTCGGAGAGACTTGGAAAGTGGTTGCATCTGGACTAATTTGGGTCCTGCGGATCGATTGGTACCATCCCCGAGCTTGTACGACCTTCGGAAGAGGTCGACCGACGAAATTCCCCCAAATCTGAGGAGATATTCTTGAATAACTTTTTTTGTGAAGGTCGGAGAGACTTGCAAGTAGGCTCTACCCCCACTAAATGGGGTTGCGCGCATCGATCGGTACCATCCTTGAGCTTCTCCGACTTTCGGAAGGGTTAGGGTTAGGGTTAGGGATGAAAGCACATAGGAGAAAGAGATATTCTTGAATAACTTTTTTTGTGAAGGTCGGAGAGACTTGCAAGTAGGCTCTACCCCCACTAAATGGGGTAGCGCGCATCGATCGGTACCATCCTTGAGCTTCTCCGACTTTCGGAAGGGTTAGGGTTAGGGTTAGGGATGAAAGCACATAGGAGAAAGAGATATTCTTGAATAACTTTTTTTGTGAAGGTCGGAGAGACTTGCAAGTAGGCTCTACCCCCACTAAATGGGGTAGCGCGCATCGATCGGTACCATCCTTGAGCTTCTCCGACTTTCGGAAGGGTTAGGGTTAGGGTTAGGGATGAAAGCACATAGGAGAAAGAGATATTCTTGAATAACTTTTTTTGTGAAGGTCGGAGAGACTTGGAAAGTGGTTGCATCTGGACTAATTTGGGTCCTGCGGATCGATTGGTACCATCCCCGAGCTTGTACGACCTTCGGAAGAGGTCGACCGACGAAATTCCCCCAAATCTGAGGAGATATTCTTGAATAACTTTTTTTGTGAAGGTCGGAGAGACTTGCAAGTAGGCTCTACCCCCACTAAATGGGGTAGCGCGCATCGATCAGTACCATCCTTGAGCTTCTCCGACTTTCGGAAGGGTTAGGGTTAGGGATGAAAGCACATAGGAGAAAGAGATAGGGTTAGGGTTAGGGTTAGGGTTAGGGTTAGGGTTAGGGTTAGGGTTAGGGTTAGGGTTAGGGTTAGGGTTAGGGTTAGGGTTAGGGTTAGGGTTAGGGTTAGGGTTAGGGTTAGGGTTAGAAGAGATATCTCGATGACACCCCCTGCTTCGTCCAACGACTGGGCAGTTTGGATTAGGGCGCCAAAGGCAATGCACTGGCCGACGCTCGTCATTAAGACCCCCCATTCTCACATATTCCCTTTGCCAAATTGGTTTTTTTTATTTTTAAAAAAAAAAAAAAAAAAAACAAAAAAAAAACGAGGTGGTTGTTTGTTTAATTTAAACGGAGTTGGTTGGACTATTTTTTTCTATAGGCACTATTTTGATTTCCTAGTTTGATTGAACACATCATCAGTAGTTGACCTCAGGATCACTGGATGTTTCGGCCATTACGACTAGACACCCTCACCTGAGGGAGGCCCAGCCGAGGTTGATCAAACCCCAGTGTGTGTCCAAATAATTTAATTGTAATCTAATTCTAAGGTAATTTAGGAGGGATTAACGGTTTTGTTTAGGAACTGGTTAGGGTAAGGTTTTAGGGTTAGGCATCAGATTACTATCTTAGGTTTAGGCCTGGGTTCCTTGGTTAGGGTTAGAATAAGGGTTAGGGTTAGGCCTAGATTTATCAGGTTAGGTTCAGGCGTTAGGTTCAGGCGTCAGGTTAACTTGGTTAGGTTTAGAGTAAAGGTTTTGGTTAAGGTTAGGATAATGGTTAAAATTCTGAATGAGGTGTAGGGCTCTGGTTCTGAGTTCCAGTCCTAGAAGAGACTCTGGAGTGAGCATCCTTTCAGGTTTAAGCCTCTTCAGTAGTTCGACCTTGATAGGACAGCTGGGTCATACTCACACACTGCTCAGGGGTCAGTGGGGGTTGAAGCATCACGGTGTTCATCCTTCTGTTGGTTTTGAAGCAGGAGCTGAATGCTGTGAAGCTAGGAGCTAGAACCTAAAAGCTAGAACCTAGAAGCTAGGAGCTATGAAGCTAATTAAGTTTTAAATTATAAGTGCTGTTCTGGGTTTCATACACCGCTAGACACCAGGACATGCTTTAATCTTATTACAACAGCAGACTGATCTTGGATTCCTCCATGATTTGCCTTAGAGTGCTGCTTGCATGTGTGTCCACTATACTCTGTGTGTAGTCACTCTTAGTTATGGTGTTATCACGTTTTAAATTTTATACTCTAACATGGTCTTTGTTAAGAGTTCTTCCTCTGGGGATGGTAATTATCCTATAATTTTAATTTTGTGTGCCTAATCTGCAGAGATATTTAGAGAAAAACGGGACTTTTTTCAGGAAGTGTTCATTTTCCCAGAATGCATTGCTGCAGGTGGTCCAGATGGTAATCTATTAAACCTGTTTAAAATTGAATAATTGTGGGTTTTATTTATCTGACAAAGTAATATAACTCTTAATTAATCATTAAACCAATATATAGATATATAATTCATTAATTTAAAACAATTTATTTATCATTTATTAATTTAAAATTATTAAAATCTTAAATTTGATATATTCCTAATTTCTTGTGATAACAAAATGAAATGAGGGAAACAGAGTCAGGGAGAGAAGCCTGTCCGGGCTAGCCCTC
This sequence comes from Limanda limanda, assembly GCF_963576545.1. Lineage (NCBI taxonomy): Eukaryota > Metazoa > Chordata > Actinopteri > Pleuronectiformes > Pleuronectidae > Limanda > Limanda limanda. The sequence continues at coordinate 55,515 of NW_026870636.1, forward strand.
CCCCGCCGGATCGGGCTGTGTACTCTGTCCCCCCCTTTAACTCTCTCACTTACTGAAGTGAGGGAAAAAAGGGAGAAGAGTGATTCTTTTAATGAATGAAATACTTGAGTTTTCAATATGCTAATTTTAATTGTTTTGTGATTTCCTCTAGGGTTTGTTTATAAAGGTTGATCTCTGGTAAGTCTGGGTGGTGTATTATTTTCTAGAAACTTAATATTCATCTTTTTTCAGATTTGAAGACAGAGCTCAGGTCTGGGTTTTTTCTGTCTCTTGCTTTGAATAAACTCTGCTGGTTCTAGTCTTTGTTCCTGACCTTTCTTGTGGTTTAGAAGTATCGTTATCAGTTACACTGGGTTATGTTTGAGGATTTGGGGTCCTTAGACTAGTTCTTTACTCCTTTGTGTTTTGGTAATTATCCTATAATTTTAATTTTGTGTGGCTAATCTGCAGAGATATTTAGAGAAAAACGGGACTTTTTTCAGGAAGTGTTCATTTTCCCAGAATGCATTGCTGCAGGTGGTCCAGATGGTAATCTATTAAACCTGTTTAAAATTGAATAATTGTGGGTTTTATTTATCTGACAAAGTAATATAACTCTTAATTAATCATTAAACCAATATATAGATATATAATTCATTAATTTAAAACAATTTATTTATAATTTATTAATTTATTTAAAATTATTAAAATCTTAAATTTGATATATTCCTAATTTCTTGTGATAACAAAATGAAATGAGGGAAACAGAGTCAGGGAGAGAAGCCTGTCCGGGCTAGCCCTCCCCCGCCGGATCGGGCTGTGTACTCTGTCCCCCCCTTTAACTCTCTCACTTACTGAAGTGAGGGAAAAAAGGGAGAAGAGTGATTCTTTTAATGAATGAAATACTTGAGTTTTCAATATGCTAATTTTAATTGTTTTGTGATTTCCTCTAGGGTTTGTTTATAAAGGTTGATCTCTGGTAAGTCTGGGTGGTGTATTATTTTCTAGAAACTTAATATTCATCTTTTTTCAGATTTGAAGACAGAGCTCAGGTCTGGGTTTTTTCTGTCTCTTGCTTTGAATAAACTCTGCTGGTTCTAGTCTTTGTTCCTGACCTATCTTGTGGTTTAGAAGTATCGTTATCAGTTACACTGGGTTATGTTTGAGGATTTGGGGTCCTTAGACTAGTTCTTCACTCCTTTGTGTCACCCATCAGTTCACATCCTTGCGTTGATTCTTGGTTGCAGGTGTAGGGAGCCTAAGAGAGAGAGAAAAAAAGGCGTTTTCCTGTTTCCTATTGGAAATGGAGGAGAGAGGAGAATTGTTTTGGTGGGAATATGCAAATCGTTTTTCAAAGAGGGCTCGCTCGTCCGATGGCTCGGGCTGGGTTAGGGTTAGAAGAGATATCTCGATGACACCCCCTGCTTCGTCCAACGACTGGGCAGTTTGGATTAGGGCGCCAAAGGCAATGCACTGGCCGACGCTCGTCATTAAGACCCCCCATTCTCACATATTCCCTTTGCCAAATTGGTTTTTTTTATTTTTAAAAAAAAAAAAAAAACAAAAAAAAAACGAGGTGGTTGTTTGTTTAATTTAAACGGAGTTGGTTGGACTATTTTTTTCTATAGGCACTATTTTGATTTCCTAGTTTGATTGAACACATCATCAGTAGTTGACCTCAGGATCACTGGATGTTTCGGCCATTACGACTAGACACCCTCACCTGAGGGAGGCCCAGCCGAGGTTGATCAAACCCCAGTGTGTGTCCAAATAATTTAATTGTAATCTAATTCTAAGGTAATTTAGGAGGGATTAACGGTTTTGTTTAGGAACTGGTTAGGGTAAGGTTTTAGGGTTAGGCATCAGATTACTATCTTAGGTTTAGGCCTGGGTTCCTTGGTTAGGGTTAGAATAAGGGTTAGGGTTAGGCCTAGATTTATCAGGTTAGGTTCAGGCGTTAGGTTCAGGCGTCAGGTTAACTTGGTTAGGTTTAGAGTAAAGGTTTTGGTTAAGGTTAGGATAATGGTTAAAATTCTGAATGAGGTGTAGGGCTCTGGTTCTGAGTTCCAGTCCTAGAAGAGACTCTGGAGTGAGCATCCTTTCAGGTTTAAGCCTCTTCAGTAGTTCGACCTTGATAGGACAGCTGGGTCATACTCACACACTGCTCAGGGGTCAGTGGGGGTTGAAGCATCACGGTGTTCATCCTTCTGTTGGTTTTGAAGCAGGAGCTGAATGCTGTGAAGCTAGGAGCTAGAACCTAAAAGCTAGAACCTAGAAGCTAGGAGCTATGAAGCTAATTAAGTTTTAAATTATAAGTGCTGTTCTGGGTTTCATACACCGCTAGACACCAGGACATGCTTTAATCTTATTACAACAGCAGACTGATCTTGGATTCCTCCATGATTTGCCTTAGAGTGCTGCTTGCATGTGTGTCCACTATACTCTGTGTGTAGTCACTCTTAGTTATGGTGTTATCACGTTTTAAATTTTATACTCTAACATGGTCTTTGTTAAGAGTTCTTCCTCTGGGGATGGTAATTATCCTATAATTTTAATTTTGTGTGCCTAATCTGCAGAGATATTTAGAGAAAAACGGGACTTTTTTCAGGAAGTGTTCATTTTCCCAGAATGCATTGCTGCAGGTGGTCCAGATGGTAATCTATTAAACCTGTTTAAAATTGAATAATTGTGGGTTTTATTTATCTGACAAAGTAATATAACTCTTAATTAATCATTAAACCAATATATAGATATATAATTCATTAATTTAAAACAATTTATTTATCATTTATTAATTTAAAATTATTAAAATCTTAAATTTGATATATTCCTAATTTCTTGTGATAACAAAATGAAATGAGGGAAACAGAGTCAGGGAGAGAAGCCTGTCCGGGCTAGCCCTCCCCCGCCGGATCGGGCTGTGTACTCTGTCCCCCCCTTTAACTCTCTCACTTACTGAAGTGAGGGAAAAAAGGGAGAAGAGTGATTCTTTTAATGAATGAAATACTTGAGTTTTCAATATGCTAATTTTAATTGTTTTGTGATTTCCTCTAGGGTTTGTTTATAAAGGTTGATCTCTGGTAAGTCTGGGTGGTGTATTATTTTCTAGAAACTTAATATTCATCTTTTTTCAGATTTGAAGACAGAGCTCAGGTCTGGGTTTTTTCTGTCTCTTGCTTTGAATAAACTCTGCTGGTTCTAGTCTTTGTTCCTGACCTTTCTTGTGGTTTAGAAGTATCGTTATCAGTTACACTGGGTTATGTTTGAGGATTTGGGGTCCTTAGACTAGTTCTTTACTCCTTTGTGTTTTGGTAATTATCCTATAATTTTAATTTTGTGTGGCTAATCTGCAGAGATATTTAGAGAAAAACGGGACTTTTTTCAGGAAGTGTTCATTTTCCCAGAATGCATTGCTGCAGGTGGTCCAGATGGTAATCTATTAAACCTGTTTAAAATTGAATAATTGTGGGTTTTATTTATCTGACAAAGTAATATAACTCTTAATTAATCATTAAACCAATATATAGATATATAATTCATTAATTTAAAACAATTTATTTATAATTTATTAATTTATTTAAAATTATTAAAATCTTAAATTTGATATATTCCTAATTTCTTGTGATAACAAAATGAAATGAGGGAAACAGAGTCAGGGAGAGAAGCCTGTCCGGGCTAGCCCTCCCCCGCCGGATCGGGCTGTGTACTCTGTCCCCCCCTTTAACTCTCTCACTTACTGAAGTGAGGGAAAAAAGGGAGAAGAGTGATTCTTTTAATGAATGAAATACTTGAGTTTTCAATATGCTAATTTTAATTGTTTTGTGATTTCCTCTAGGGTTTGTTTATAAAGGTTGATCTCTGGTAAGTCTGGGTGGTGTATTATTTTCTAGAAACTTAATATTCATCTTTTTTCAGATTTGAAGACAGAGCTCAGGTCTGGGTTTTTTCTGTCTCTTGCTTTGAATAAACTCTGCTGGTTCTAGTCTTTGTTCCTGACCTATCTTGTGGTTTAGAAGTATCGTTATCAGTTACACTGGGTTATGTTTGAGGATTTGGGGTCCTTAGACTAGTTCTTCACTCCTTTGTGTCACCCATCAGTTCACATCCTTGCGTTGATTCTTGGTTGCAGGTGTAGGGAGCCTAAGAGAGAGAGAAAAAAAGGCGTTTTCCTGTTTCCTATTGGAAATGGAGGAGAGAGGAGAATTGTTTTGGTGGGAATATGCAAATCGTTTTTCAAAGAGGGCTCGCTCGTCCGATGGCTCGGGCTGGGTTAGGGTTAGAAGAGATATCTCGATGACACCCCCTGCTTCGTCCAACGACTGGGCAGTTTGGATTAGGGCGCCAAAGGCAATGCACTGGCCGACGCTCGTCATTAAGACCCCCCATTCTCACATATTCCCTTTGCCAAATTGGTTTTTTTTATTTTTAAAAAAAAAAAAAAAACAAAAAAAAAAACGAGGTGGTTGTTTGTTTAATTTAAACGGAGTTGGTTGGACTATTTTTTTCTATAGGCACTATTTTGATTTCCTAGTTTGATTGAACACATCATCAGTAGTTGACCTCAGGATCACTGGATGTTTCGGCCATTACGACTAGACACCCTCACCTGAGGGAGGCCCAGCCGAGGTTGATCAAACCCCAGTGTGTGTCCAAATAATTTAATTGTAATCTAATTCTAAGGTAATTTAGGAGGGATTAACGGTTTTGTTTAGGAACTGGTTAGGGTAAGGTTTTAGGGTTAGGCATCAGATTACTATCTTAGGTTTAGGCCTGGGTTCCTTGGTTAGGGTTAGAATAAGGGTTAGGGTTAGGCCTAGATTTATCAGGTTAGGTTCAGGCGTTAGGTTCAGGCGTCAGGTTAACTTGGTTAGGTTTAGAGTAAAGGTTTTGGTTAAGGTTAGGATAATGGTTAAAATTCTGAATGAGGTGTAGGGCTCTGGTTCTGAGTTCCAGTCCTAGAAGAGACTCTGGAGTGAGCATCCTTTCAGGTTTAAGCCTCTTCAGTAGTTCGACCTTGATAGGACAGCTGGGTCATACTCACACACTGCTCAGGGGTCAGTGGGGGTTGAAGCATCACGGTGTTCATCCTTCTGTTGGTTTTGAAGCAGGAGCTGAATGCTGTGAAGCTAGGAGCTAGAACCTAAAAGCTAGAACCTAGAAGCTAGGAGCTATGAAGCTAATTAAGTTTTAAATTATAAGTGCTGTTCTGGGTTTCATACACCGCTAGACACCAGGACATGCTTTAATCTTATTACAACAGCAGACTGATCTTGGATTCCTCCATGATTTGCCTTAGAGTGCTGCTTGCATGTGTGTCCACTATACTCTGTGTGTAGTCACTCTTAGTTATGGTGTTATCACGTTTTAAATTTTATACTCTAACATGGTCTTTGTTAAGAGTTCTTCCTCTGGGGATGGTAATTATCCTATAATTTTAATTTTGTGTGCCTAATCTGCAGAGATATTTAGAGAAAAACGGGACTTTTTTCAGGAAGTGTTCATTTTCCCAGAATGCATTGCTGCAGGTGGTCCAGATGGTAATCTATTAAACCTGTTTAAAATTGAATAATTGTGGGTTTTATTTATCTGACAAAGTAATATAACTCTTAATTAATCATTAAACCAATATATAGATATATAATTCATTAATTTAAAACAATTTATTTATCATTTATTAATTTAAAATTATTAAAATCTTAAATTTGATATATTCCTAATTTCTTGTGATAACAAAATGAAATGAGGGAAACAGAGTCAGGGAGAGAAGCCTGTCCGGGCTAGCCCTCCCCCGCCGGATCGGGCTGTGTACTCTGTCCCCCCCTTTAACTCTCTCACTTACTGAAGTGAGGGAAAAAAGGGAGAAGAGTGATTCTTTTAATGAATGAAATACTTGAGTTTTCAATATGCTAATTTTAATTGTTTTGTGATTTCCTCTAGGGTTTGTTTATAAAGGTTGATCTCTGGTAAGTCTGGGTGGTGTATTATTTTCTAGAAACTTAATATTCATCTTTTTTCAGATTTGAAGACAGAGCTCAGGTCTGGGTTTTTTCTGTCTCTTGCTTTGAATAAACTCTGCTGGTTCTAGTCTTTGTTCCTGACCTTTCTTGTGGTTTAGAAGTATCGTTATCAGTTACACTGGGTTATGTTTGAGGATTTGGGGTCCTTAGACTAGTTCTTTACTCCTTTGTGTTTTGGTAATTATCCTATAATTTTAATTTTGTGTGGCTAATCTGCAGAGATATTTAGAGAAAAACGGGACTTTTTTCAGGAAGTGTTCATTTTCCCAGAATGCATTGCTGCAGGTGGTCCAGATGGTAATCTATTAAACCTGTTTAAAATTGAATAATTGTGGGTTTTATTTATCTGACAAAGTAATATAACTCTTAATTAATCATTAAACCAATATATAGATATATAATTCATTAATTTAAAACAATTTATTTATAATTTATTAATTTATTTAAAATTATTAAAATCTTAAATTTGATATATTCCTAATTTCTTGTGATAACAAAATGAAATGAGGGAAACAGAGTCAGGGAGAGAAGCCTGTCCGGGCTAGCCCTCCCCCGCCGGATCGGGCTGTGTACTCTGTCCCCCCCTTTAACTCTCTCACTTACTGAAGTGAGGGAAAAAAGGGAGAAGAGTGATTCTTTTAATGAATGAAATACTTGAGTTTTCAATATGCTAATTTTAATTGTTTTGTGATTTCCTCTAGGGTTTGTTTATAAAGGTTGATCTCTGGTAAGTCTGGGTGGTGTATTATTTTCTAGAAACTTAATATTCATCTTTTTTCAGATTTGAAGACAGAGCTCAGGTCTGGGTTTTTTCTGTCTCTTGCTTTGAATAAACTCTGCTGGTTCTAGTCTTTGTTCCTGACCTATCTTGTGGTTTAGAAGTATCGTTATCAGTTACACTGGGTTATGTTTGAGGATTTGGGGTCCTTAGACTAGTTCTTCACTCCTTTGTGTCACCCATCAGTTCACATCCTTGCGTTGATTCTTGGTTGCAGGTGTAGGGAGCCTAAGAGAGAGAGAAAAAAAGGCGTTTTCCTGTTTCCTATTGGAAATGGAGGAGAGAGGAGAATTGTTTTGGTGGGAATATGCAAATCGTTTTTCAAAGAGGGCTCGCTCGTCCGATGGCTCGGGCTGGGTTAGGGTTAGAAGAGATATCTCGATGACACCCCCTGCTTCGTCCAACGACTGGGCAGTTTGGATTAGGGCGCCAAAGGCAATGCACTGGCCGACGCTCGTCATTAAGACCCCCCATTCTCACATATTCCCTTTGCCAAATTGGTTTTTTTTATTTTTAAAAAAAAAAAAAAAAAACAAAAAAAAAAAAAAAAAAAACGAGGTGGTTGTTTGTTTAATTTAAACGGAGTTGGTTGGACTATTTTTTTCTATAGGCACTATTTTGATTTCCTAGTTTGATTGAACACATCATCAGTAGTTGACCTCAGGATCACTGGATGTTTCGGCCATTACGACTAGACACCCTCACCTGAGGGAGGCCCAGCCGAGGTTGATCAAACCCCAGTGTGTGTCCAAATAATTTAATTGTAATCTAATTCTAAGGTAATTTAGGAGGGATTAACGGTTTTGTTTAGGAACTGGTTAGGGTAAGGTTTTAGGGTTAGGCATCAGATTACTATCTTAGGTTTAGGCCTGGGTTCCTTGGTTAGGGTTAGAATAAGGGTTAGGGTTAGGCCTAGATTTATCAGGTTAGGTTCAGGCGTTAGGTTCAGGCGTCAGGTTAACTTGGTTAGGTTTAGAGTAAAGGTTTTGGTTAAGGTTAGGATAATGGTTAAAATTCTGAATGAGGTGTAGGGCTCTGGTTCTGAGTTCCAGTCCTAGAAGAGACTCTGGAGTGAGCATCCTTTCAGGTTTAAGCCTCTTCAGTAGTTCGACCTTGATAGGACAGCTGGGTCATACTCACACACTGCTCAGGGGTCAGTGGGGGTTGAAGCATCACGGTGTTCATCCTTCTGTTGGTTTTGAAGCAGGAGCTGAATGCTGTGAAGCTAGGAGCTAGAACCTAAAAGCTAGAACCTAGAAGCTAGGAGCTATGAAGCTAATTAAGTTTTAAATTATAAGTGCTGTTCTGGGTTTCATACACCGCTAGACACCAGGACATGCTTTAATCTTATTACAACAGCAGACTGATCTTGGATTCCTCCATGATTTGCCTTAGAGTGCTGCTTGCATGTGTGTCCACTATACTCTGTGTGTAGTCACTCTTAGTTATGGTGTTATCACGTTTTAAATTTTATACTCTAACATGGTCTTTGTTAAGAGTTCTTCCTCTGGGGATGGTAATTATCCTATAATTTTAATTTTGTGTGCCTAATCTGCAGAGATATTTAGAGAAAAACGGGACTTTTTTCAGGAAGTGTTCATTTTCCCAGAATGCATTGCTGCAGGTGGTCCAGATGGTAATCTATTAAACCTGTTTAAAATTGAATAATTGTGGGTTTTATTTATCTGACAAAGTAATATAACTCTTAATTAATCATTAAACCAATATATAGATATATAATTCATTAATTTAAAACAATTTATTTATCATTTATTAATTTAAAATTATTAAAATCTTAAATTTGATATATTCCTAATTTCTTGTGATAACAAAATGAAATGAGGGAAACAGAGTCAGGGAGAGAAGCCTGTCCGGGCTAGCCCTCCCCCGCCGGATCGGGCTGTGTACTCTGTCCCCCCCTTTAACTCTCTCACTTACTGAAGTGAGGGAAAAAAGGGAGAAGAGTGATTCTTTTAATGAATGAAATACTTGAGTTTTCAATATGCTAATTTTAATTGTTTTGTGATTTCCTCTAGGGTTTGTTTATAAAGGTTGATCTCTGGTAAGTCTGGGTGGTGTATTATTTTCTAGAAACTTAATATTCATCTTTTTTCAGATTTGAAGACAGAGCTCAGGTCTGGGTTTTTTCTGTCTCTTGCTTTGAATAAACTCTGCTGGTTCTAGTCTTTGTTCCTGACCTTTCTTGTGGTTTAGAAGTATCGTTATCAGTTACACTGGGTTATGTTTGAGGATTTGGGGTCCTTAGACTAGTTCTTTACTCCTTTGTGTTTTGGTAATTATCCTATAATTTTAATTTTGTGTGGCTAATCTGCAGAGATATTTAGAGAAAAACGGGACTTTTTTCAGGAAGTGTTCATTTTCCCAGAATGCATTGCTGCAGGTGGTCCAGATGGTAATCTATTAAACCTGTTTAAAATTGAATAATTGTGGGTTTTATTTATCTGACAAAGTAATATAACTCTTAATTAATCATTAAACCAATATATAGATATATAATTCATTAATTTAAAACAATTTATTTATAATTTATTAATTTATTTAAAATTATTAAAATCTTAAATTTGATATATTCCTAATTTCTTGTGATAACAAAATGAAATGAGGGAAACAGAGTCAGGGAGAGAAGCCTGTCCGGGCTAGCCCTCCCCCGCCGGATCGGGCTGTGTACTCTGTCCCCCCCTTTAACTCTCTCACTTACTGAAGTGAGGGAAAAAAGGGAGAAGAGTGATTCTTTTAATGAATGAAATACTTGAGTTTTCAATATGCTAATTTTAATTGTTTTGTGATTTCCTCTAGGGTTTGTTTATAAAGGTTGATCTCTGGTAAGTCTGGGTGGTGTATTATTTTCTAGAAACTTAATATTCATCTTTTTTCAGATTTGAAGACAGAGCTCAGGTCTGGGTTTTTTCTGTCTCTTGCTTTGAATAAACTCTGCTGGTTCTAGTCTTTGTTCCTGACCTATCTTGTGGTTTAGAAGTATCGTTATCAGTTACACTGGGTTATGTTTGAGGATTTGGGGTCCTTAGACTAGTTCTTCACTCCTTTGTGTCACCCATCAGTTCACATCCTTGCGTTGATTCTTGGTTGCAGGTGTAGGGAGCCTAAGAGAGAGAGAAAAAAAGGCGTTTTCCTGTTTCCTATTGGAAATGGAGGAGAGAGGAGAATTGTTTTGGTGGGAATATGCAAATCGTTTTTCAAAGAGGGCTCGCTCGTCCGATGGCTCGGGCTGGGTTAGGGTTAGAAGAGATATCTCGATGACACCCCCTGCTTCGTCCAACGACTGGGCAGTTTGGATTAGGGCGCCAAAGGCAATGCACTGGCCGACGCTCGTCATTAAGACCCCCCATTCTCACATATTCCCTTTGCCAAATTGGTTTTTTTTATTTTTAAAAAAAAAAAAAAAAAAAAAAAAAACAAAAAAAAAACGAGGTGGTTGTTTGTTTAATTTAAACGGAGTTGGTTGGACTATTTTTTTCTATAGGCACTATTTTGATTTCCTAGTTTGATTGAACACATCATCAGTAGTTGACCTCAGGATCACTGGATGTTTCGGCCATTACGACTAGACACCCTCACCTGAGGGAGGCCCAGCCGAGGTTGATCAAACCCCAGTGTGTGTCCAAATAATTTAATTGTAATCTAATTCTAAGGTAATTTAGGAGGGATTAACGGTTTTGTTTAGGAACTGGTTAGGGTAAGGTTTTAGGGTTAGGCATCAGATTACTATCTTAGGTTTAGGCCTGGGTTCCTTGGTTAGGGTTAGAATAAGGGTTAGGGTTAGGCCTAGATTTATCAGGTTAGGTTCAGGCGTTAGGTTCAGGCGTCAGGTTAACTTGGTTAGGTTTAGAGTAAAGGTTTTGGTTAAGGTTAGGATAATGGTTAAAATTCTGAATGAGGTGTAGGGCTCTGGTTCTGAGTTCCAGTCCTAGAAGAGACTCTGGAGTGAGCATCCTTTCAGGTTTAAGCCTCTTCAGTAGTTCGACCTTGATAGGACAGCTGGGTCATACTCACACACTGCTCAGGGGTCAGTGGGGGTTGAAGCATCACGGTGTTCATCCTTCTGTTGGTTTTGAAGCAGGAGCTGAATGCTGTGAAGCTAGGAGCTAGAACCTAAAAGCTAGAACCTAGAAGCTAGGAGCTATGAAGCTAATTAAGTTTTAAATTATAAGTGCTGTTCTGGGTTTCATACACCGCTAGACACCAGGACATGCTTTAATCTTATTACAACAGCAGACTGATCTTGGATTCCTCCATGATTTGCCTTAGAGGGTTAGGGTTAGGGTTAGGGTTAGGGTTAGGGTTAGGGTTAGGGTTAGGGTTAGGGTTAGGGTTAGGGTTAGGGTTAGGGTTAGGGTTAGGGTTAGGGTTAGGGTTAGGGTTAGGGTTAGGGTTAGGGTTAGGGTTAGGGTTAGGGTTAGGGTTAGGGTTAGGGTTAGGGTTAGGGTTAGGGTTAGGGTTAGGGTTAGGGTTAGGGTTAGGGTTAGGGTTAGGGTTAGGGTTAGGGTTAGGGTTAGGGTTAGGGTTAGGGTTAGGGTTAGGGTTAGGGTTAGGGTTAGGGTTAGGGTTAGGGTTAGGGTTAGGGTTAGGGTTAGGGTTAGGGTTAGGGTTAGGGTTAGGGTTAGGGTTAGGGTTAGGGTTAGGGTTAGGGTTAGGGTTAGGGTTAGGGTTAGGGTTAGGGTTAGGGTTAGGGTTAGGGTTAGGGTTAGGGTTAGGGTTAGGGTTAGGGTTAGGGTTAGGGTTAGGGTTAGGGTTAGGGTTAGGGTTAGGGTTAGGGTTAGGGTTAGGGTTAGGGTTAGGGTTAGGGTTAGGGTTAGGGTTAGGGTTAGGGTTAGGGTTAGGGTTAGGGTTAGGGTTAGGGTTAGGGTTAGGGTTAGGGTTAGGGTTAGGGTTAGGGTTAGGGTTAGGGTTAGGGTTAGGGTTAGGGTTAGGGTTAGGGTTAGGGTTAGGGTTAGGGTTAGGGTTAGGGTTAGGGTTAGGGTTAGGGTTAGGGTTAGGGTTAGGGTTAGGGTTAGGGTTAGGGTTAGGGTTAGGGTTAGGGTTAGGGTTAGGGTTAGGGTTAGGGTTAGGGTTAGGGTTAGGGTTAGGGTTAGGGTTAGGGTTAGGGTTAGGGTTAGGGTTAGGGTTAGGGTTAGGGTTAGGGTTAGGGTTAGGGTTAGGGTTAGGGTTAGGGTTAGGGTTAGGGTTAGGGTTAGGGTTAGGGTTAGGGTTAGGGTTAGGGTTAGGGTTAGGGTTAGGGTTAGGGTTAGGGTTAGGGTTAGGGTTAGGGTTAGGGTTAGGGTTAGGGTTAGGGTTAGGGTTAGGGTTAGGGTTAGGGTTAGGGTTAGGGTTAGGGTTAGGGTTAGGGTTAGGGTTAGGGTTAGGGTTAGGGTTAGGGTTAGGGTTAGGGTTAGGGTTAGGGTTAGGGTTAGGGTTAGGGTTAGGGTTAGGGTTAGGGTTAGGGTTAGGGTTAGGGTTAGGGTTAGGGTTAGGGTTAGGGTTAGGGTTAGGGTTAGGGTTAGGGTTAGGGTTAGGGTTAGGGTTAGGGTTAGGGTTAGGGTTAGGGTTAGGGTTAGGGTTAGGGTTAGGGTTAGGGTTAGGGTTAGGGTTAGGGTTAGGGTTAGGGTTAGGGTTAGGGTTAGGGTTAGGGTTAGGGTTAGGGTTAGGGTTAGGGTTAGGGTTAGGGTTAGGGTTAGGGTTAGGGTTAGGGTTAGGGTTAGGGTTAGGGTTAGGGTTAGGGTTAGGGTTAGGGTTAGGGTTAGGGTTAGGGTTAGGGTTAGGGTTAGGGTTAGGGTTAGGGTTAGGGTTAGGGTTAGGGTTAGGGTTAGGGTTAGGGTTAGGGTTAGGGTTAGGGTTAGGGTTAGGGTTAGGGTTAGGGTTAGGGTTAGGGTTAGGGTTAGGGTTAGGGTTAGGGTTAGGGTTAGGGTTAGGGTTAGGGTTAGGGTTAGGGTTAGGGTTAGGGTTAGGGTTAGGGTTAGGGTTAGGGTTAGGGTTAGGGTTAGGGTTAGGGTTAGGGTTAGGGTTAGGGTTAGGGTTAGGGTTAGGGTTAGGGTTAGGGTTAGGGTTAGGGT